>NC_068406.1:15191588-15489088 GCF_023724105.1 Carassius gibelio
CCCCCCCCCCCCCTTACTGGTTTATTTGTCCTGCTATTGACCTTTTTAATTATTAAAAATAAAACAGATGCGTATAAAACAGTTTATTGATAAACAACAACAATATCCATAATCACAATACTGCACATCACAATCCCATTCATGGCAACATCAGTGTTAATACTGCTATAAACAACAACAACAACAACAAAAAAAAGCATTTACACCTTGGTAAAATTAGAAACAAATAAATGTGACTCAATAATCTTAGAACTTTAAAAAACATTTTATGTACCTAAAACAATGATTTAAATTTTAGACACAATGCAATTATAGTAACATGTTCTTTCCTGTTCTAAATAGTGGTGACTGATTGGGAGAATTCACACAGGACATATCAAGAAATTGATAAGCCTCAAGATAGCTGTATTTAGCTTAATAAACCAGTTTCTCAGCAGCGTAAGTGGTTATAGTTAAACAGCAGTCAGACAAGAGAACAATGTCAAATTTAGCATTCCTCTCAAAGACTCTGGATTAGAAACACCCTTGCATTAGCATTAACTATTTTTTTATGTAATTTGTTATGAATGTGATATAATACAAAGTATAGTGTTATAAATGCACATAATAAAAAAAAAATCAAAATATACAAACATTGTGAGGATTCACGATACAAACACTGCTGAAACACATCATCAGTATTGTGAAAATTATCCATGATCTCCTCCTGAATGTCCAACAGATACACCAGAAAAATAGTGTGCTTTAGTGAACTTTTAATTGCTTTTCTGTATAATGTTGAACAGAACACAGTTACTCATAGAAAGGTGAACTCATGTCTGCAGGTTCATCAGCAAGAAGCTCCTCACCATCAGGAAAGACTGCAGTGCTGCTCTCATCTAATGGGTCTCCTGTTATTACCACAGCTGTTCTGAGATTATGTGTAGGCTGTTCATTGAAAAAAAGAGTGATTTACATAAAATTAAATAATAGGAAAATTAAAATTAAATAAAATTAAAAAAAATATTTACATTCATTCATTTAGCACAGGTATTTTTTATTATCTTAAAAATGAGGAACACCACAGGAATTATTTATGTCATATTATTGCATTGTTTAATGGTTGTAGACTAATTAAGTACACAATGTGTCTATAATGTGTGTGTGTGTACACTACATATGTCTACACACATGGACAAACTCATACTTACCTCATCATATACAGTCCAGGACAGCAGGATCATCATGTAACAGGAAGGGCAATGGTATAATTTCTCGAAAATAAAAAAAATTAAAAAGAACTGTTAATATAATAATTGAAATAATTGAATGTTTTAGAAGGGTTTCTGGGGTGTGTCTGCAACCGTTCACTTATTTACACACCTGCAAAATATAAGGTACAACCAGAGAGGTCTGTTTATTGTCAGCCAGCATCAGACTTCAGCAGCTGTCTGTCCACTGCCTCACAGGTGTCCACTACAGAGCCACATTTCTTCATTAACTGCTGAATAAAAAATAACATATGGGTAGTTTTTTATTGTTTAATTCAGTTCAGTGTAACAGTGTATAGTCATATATAATTTTGGATTAGGCCAAGCTGAAACACTATTTCAGTTATTTCAATGTCAAATAAATAATTAAATATTTAACTTACATATTGCTGCTCTGTGAAGCTTTTGAGACTTTCAGAGAAGTCATACTGGATTTTCTGAGGAGAGAAAATTATCAAAACCAGTTTAAGTACGTTATGTGCAAATGTAACGTACGTTAACATGGATGTGTAACTATTTAATGTTACATGTAGAAATGCAAGTTTTCACTCAATATCCTGTTAATCTTGAGTACATATAGAGTAGTACTGCATCCTTCATAAATCCAAAAAGTCTTTAGTTTTATTATATTCATAAGAGAAAGATAGTCTGTACCGTTTTTTCCCGGAAAAACACGACCGACTGGAGGCGTGACGTGTGGGCGGAGCTAAAGAATCACGAGCGACAGTAGGCTTTTGCCTTGAGAGCGTTAAGAAGCTGTGACATTACCCTGAGGAAAAAAACATTGTCCCAAACAAACCATGGCTAACAGTCAGATTCAGCGTATATTTATGATCCAGAATCAGATCCCGAGGCTGAAACTGAACGAGAGCAGCAGCAACAACGACTCGCTCCGAGCGGGGCTCGAACCCGGGTCTCCGATGGGAGGCGGACGCACTAACAAGGAGGCAGAGATATTTGAAGTAGTTTTACTCACCGCCTGCGGTTCCAACACACGATCGTGACCCTTTTTCGTTGGGATTGCATCATCCTTAAGAAATAAACGATGTGCAAATCCGGCGTCAAACTGGGCCTTGTTTGTAAAACAAGCATCTTCGAAATGCAGGGAACAAACAAAAACACTTGCACAACTCTGTTGATGCTCTGTAAAAATAAACTCCATCCACTGGTCCCTTAATGCTGTTTTTTTTTTTGGTAATCTGTGCAGGGTTGTCTTGCCCTGGCAACCAAAAACACACTCCTTTTGTGACATTTCGCGACGCTCTCGCTCTGATCAGTGAAGTCTGTTGTGCTCTCAGTGCTCTTAGGTCTCTGCAGAGCAAAAGTGGGTGTTTATCACCATGTGGGTGTTTTGAAACTGCTGGATGTTTCTGAATCATGCAATCTAAATGATCCCCCTTACCCAACCCCACCCCTAAACCTAACGTCACTATTACATTAACTAATCAGGTATCATGGTGTGAAAACACCTTGATCTCGTAACTCCCATTACTTTTCTGCAGAGACCTCTACTTGAATACGGGAGTGCGTGCTCTTCCGGCAGACGTGCCTCAGGACCCATATAAGGAAATTCCGCTCCATCTAACGTTGCACAGAGCCATACTCTAAAAAAACTTTTGAAACTTGTGACAAACCAGAAGAGTTTTTTTTTGGAAAATAAATACTCCTTCAAACGTACAACTTAATTTTTGAAACTTTGTCCATGTTTAGCATGGGAATCCAACTCTTTAACAGTGTAAAAAACTCAGTATGCATGAAATAGCTTTTCACCCCCCCTTTAACAAACCTAAACGAAAGAGATACAATGAATAAACGTAACTATCATGGGTACACCAAACTAATAATTATTGTTCGTGACCTTGTGTTTGTGGTCTCCATTTCATCCCACAAAGTGCATTAGACTCGTAAGCATCGCGGCTATTAAATTAATGGTTAAAACAAACATACAAAAAAAAACAAAAAAAACATACAGTCTAATGTGTCAGTTTAGGAATTAGTATACAAATAATAAATCTGTTTATTTATTTCGGAGTCTTTACTCACCTTGCGCAGCGGTTGTTTCTTACTCTCTTTGAGGAATGGAGCCGTTACTTCTTTGTATTTGAAATCGCTCTTCCACGCACGCGTGCGTGAGCAAACAGTAGGAGCGCGAGGACGCGTCCAAACCTCATGCATTTTCTTCTTGACAACAGCTGAACAATTATTTCTGAATAATTTAAACTTATTTTATTAGGCAAATTAAAAAAAAACTCTAAATATTACCATTGTACCGATTGTTATAATTAGAATATTTTTTTTATTAAAGTAATGCGTAATGAGTCATAATTAGTTCAATCATATGTTTAATGTTTGCTTTAAAGTTTCAAGGTAAACTATCCACCTTCAAATGATTTAACATTTAGCCTAATTCAATTAAACCATTTTAAGTTATTAAGTTATTTTATTTATTTATTTATTTATTTATGTTTTGACAGAACACATTTAGTTTTTTTAGTTTTTTTTTCACATGGAAAGTGCCACAAAAGTCATTGTTCCAACACATTCCTAAAACGTTATTATTAATAATAATAATCAGTCAAATTTCATTTTTGTCACATGAATCTCTTGGTTCTTCCAGATGCTGGCTTTTACAAGTGAGATCTTCCAGGAGCCATTTTAATGTTAACAGAGCTTGCAGTAACCCTTTTTTTAAAATGTGAGTTCCTCCAGGAACCTTCAGAGCACTTTGAGGTCTCAGTGTAATGAAAGGGTGACTCCAGAACCTCAGGACTGGGAACAAAGTGCTTCAAGGATCCCATGAGTTCCTGTACGAACTGCAAAGACTATAATGGTTCCTCCAGGAACCATATTATGAGAAAAAGAGCTTTGAGGCACTTAAAATACATTTTAAGGTTCCTGGAGTACTCAAAAGGATACCTAAGGCACCTTTAGTTTTTACAATGGAAGTCAATGAGACCAGAAACTGCAAATATTTGATTACGAACATTCTTCCAAATAATTTGAAAAGGGGGAAATTGGTTTTGCTGTACTGATCAGTGCTTTGAAAAATAATAAAACCAACATGAGAATTTTTTTCCTGAAAAAAAAAATCATGATTTTTATTATTAATAATATTATATATCTATTCAGCAGAAGAAAGAAATTCATAAAGGATTGAAAAAACATGAGGGTGAGTATATGATGACAGAATGTATTTTAAATTGGAGTATCCTTTAACAAGTGAACTGGATCAAGTTCCTGTGGAATAAAAAATGATCTCGATGGCATTCATTGTTTCTTGTTTTATTGTTTGATTATACAGCCAGGACTGGACTTCCTGCTTTTACACACACACACACAAAATGTCTGGTCAGCTATCCTTGTGGGGACTCTCCATAGGCGTAATGGTTTTTATACTGTACAGACCGTATTTTCTATCGCCCTACACCAACCCTACCCCTAAACCTAACCCTCGCAGGAAACTTTCTGCATTTTTAGATTTTCAAGAAACTTCATTCTGTGTAATTTATTAGCTTGTTTACCCGTGGGGACCTCAATTTAGGTCCCCACTGTGACACAAGTCCCCATGAGTCTGTGTGTATTCAGTCCCCACCAGAATAGAAAAACAAGTACACACACACACACACACACACACATATATATATATATATATTATTATTTTTTTTTTCATGGTATAATTATGTAATCTGCTTATTTTGAGCCTAAATTAGATAATTGGTTTTTAATCATTATCAGGGTGACTTGCCACCAACTGCTGGTGTTTTTTATATATTGAAAGTAGTGTTTCATGTTGTCACTTCACAAAATTAATAGCTTCTTAGAATGAAATTGCTATGTAAATTCACAGTGCCTCCTTTTGAGCTGCAATAGACAGTGTGTAAAGTACATCTAAATGCCAGGTCAGATGCTGTTTCTGTGTCACCTATACTGCAAAGTGTTTGTTCATACAGAGTTCATCAGACAGCCTGAAGCCTCTTAAGTTGTTGATTTAAATTTCAAAACACAATTCGGCATTTGCTCGCAATGTTTTGTTTTTTTACGAAACCGAAAATCAAGCCGAAATCTCGTTTTTTCGTTAAAAAAAAATCGAATAAAGGGGTCGTTTTCTAGTTTCTGCTTATTTCATTTCCAATTGGAAAACAAACAATCAAAACGTACGGACCCTTCTCGGACTTGAATCTACTTCATCTACATTCTGATAGACTAACACAAGATGTCACTAAGAACGCAACAATGCGCTTGATTGCCCATCAGAGAGTAGTGAGGCTCATTTAAAGTTAAAAGTCTAAACACTGGTCATTAAAGTCTAAAGACTGATAATCGCCCATTGACCTGCTGTGGGCATTTGCCTCGCGGTGATTTCCAGCTGTGAAAAGCCTTGCGCACGCAATAATCCACATAAACCTCCTAATACCTTTCACATAGCATTTTAGCGATACATAGCCTTCTTAAAGGATGACATCATGTTTTCACGTGAAGAATGACAAGTTTTGCGTAAAATTAATGTTTACTAATAATAGACTGTAGTAGACTAATCGCTAAGTAAGAACGCATGTAGAAGCTGCATTCCCCCAAGTAATCTCTATTGGCATCTGCTTCGTGAATGAATAATTTAAGTGATACAATGTTCTGTGTAATTCCAATGCAGCCTTAACTCATATTTTTGAAAAATACTCATATTTCTGAAATTATAACAATAAAATAGGCATTTTACCTATTAGACTGTGTTTTATTAACGTCTACCCATACCTCAACCATAAAACTACCCCTTACAATAATGCAAAAACAGTAATTATTGTTGTACAGTGTGACAAAATTACTGCGCAGGCAGCTTTATGACATTCACGATATTATTATTGCGGGAACCATAGCATTCGAGCCCGAGCCGTGAAGGAGCATTTCATTGGTTGGACCTGCTAAAAGAATGCTTCATTGAACGGGTCTTGAACCGCTTGCCACTGACAGAAATATCACATTAATAAACCCATACTGAACGATAGGGGCACATTTTCTCCAGTCCGTTTCCCCCCTTTTGTGAATGAGATTTATTCACATCACGAACTGAACCAATCCTAGGCTGTTTTGTTTTATAGATTGATAAAGTGCAGGTATCGAAATTGCCATAGATGGAAAAAAATAAGATGTAACATTCGTCATAGAGCCTATTAGACATACCGGTTTAAGTTTTAATGAGGGAAAATTCAACTTTTTTGTGACTCAATGTTTTGGAATATTCAGTGGTTCATTTTTCACCCATTGAATCTTTGGAGTGAACCGATTCAAAAGATTCGTATCACTGAGTTGAATCCGTCTATAGGCTACTCTAAAACAGGGGTGGGAAAAAATGATCCTGTAGCCGAGTTTAGCTCCACCCCTAATCAAACAACAAGATAATCAAAGTCTTAGGGATACAAGTAGCTTACTTATGTATTTAATTATTTTCAGAGTTGGAGAACTTGGAGCTAAACTCTGCAGGACAGTGACCCTCCAGGATCAACGTTCCACACCCCTGCTCTAAAAGAAGGTAGGCTAGGCTACTATTAAAGCTGTTAATTTTCCACGTTCTATTAACAACAACACCTGTTTAAAATTACTTTTAATACACAATTTCTAACGAGAACATAATCTGCAATAGCAATTCATGGTCGTAATCAAACTATTTTTAGGCTATAATTTAAACAAAATATTGGGTATGCAGTTGCGGCGCTTTATGACACGAAGTTCATAAATCATACAATTTCTTTCTGTATCAGTACTGAGCTGTCACCAACGTCCCGCCCACAGTTGAAATACAATTGGTCAGAAGTTGAAAGTGGGAAACTGCTTTGGAATATGATTGGTTGACTGAAGTTACTATTATAATTCCGACGGGTTCCTCGCAAGTTAAACTGTGTTCGCTCGTGTGCACGTTGTATCGAGTAAGGAGGGGATACTAGTTTGCAAAATCAAGATTATTAAAGGAAAGTGGACTGCTTCCTAGAAGAGAGAGAGAGAGTGTCTAAAACATATGGTAAGGACACGAAACTTTTCCTTGTTTGTCAAAATAGCAATTGATGGCTCACGGTGTGTTGTAGCCTATAATTTACAGATAAAGCTGTATAACTGTAATTTAATATATCAGTACACAGTTTCGGATTTCTGTCTCTACATTAGTAGTTTCAGACAACGTGCTTAAATTCGCGTAAATTCTTCTGGTGGAACTTAAACCTGTTTATTTAACTGCTCTTAAATAAACACTCCCTGTTTGTTATGGTTATCACTTATATTCGTTCTAATATTTCAGTCCATGTTACTGTGAAAATGGAACTGAACCACTGATATAGATCAGTGAACTGAACTCATTTAGTTAGATTCGTGTGCTGCATTAGTTTGACCAGAGGTTACTTATTACCTAGAATTCATCATGAGAGTCTTTTACTAAGGCAACAAAGTCACAGCTGTAGACGCTGACCAACAGCAAGGCTGTAAACATAGGCTGGCTTGTGACTCCTTCAGTCTTGTGCTTCAAATAGAAATATTACGTTTAATGTTTATGTAGCCTTAATGTTTATATTGCCAAGAATGCTTCTGAGCCTTAGCTAATGTTTGTATCAAGGATAGACATGCGTTTAGTATATACTTTTTTGTCAAATAAATTTGTATTTTATTATTTATTAAATGGAGCTTATTTTGTTATGTATAATAGACCTTTATGTGTTTATATTAAATATATTTACTGTTAATCAAGTGACAGCAAGCATGGTTTCCAGAAAGCTTTTTGGCCTTAACCAGACACTGAGTACAAAATGTTTATTGACATCATGATAAGGCATGTCTTGCACAATTTCCTCAAGAGTTTAAGTTGTCCGACTGTTTCAGTTTTTATCTTTAGTGTAATCCTAGAGAGGAAGACTGCGCCGGGGAATCTCTGACGCGAGAAGTTGTGACCTCTGTCTTTATCATAAGACTTCATTGTCATATGTTCCAGAGAGGAGATCAGCATGTTGTTGTTCGTTGTCTCCTCTGTGGATTTCCATCTTCTTATTTCTGACGAGGATGTGTTATGAAATGTAGAAACCCAGACATCTGAAGTGTTTCTGTTTGGATGACAGTTTACGTGTTCATGGGTGATATACTGGTTTGTTTAGTTAAGAGATATCTGTGGACTTAACGTTGACTCTTCATCGCCAGATGTGGGAAAGCTCAGAGTGATTATTTTTTTTTACAGAAATGCATAATTTAGCTTCTTTTTTAACTGGGTAAACACCACTTTTAACTGATATTTTTGCCACTTCCCTTCTACATTTTTAATTTGATCTTTGATTTAATGATTTACAACCATTTTCTATATTATGTGATTTTAATTTTTATTATTAACAGTTATAGAGATGACAGAAGCATAGGGGAACTGGCGCCAGACTCTTAAGAGATAGTTTACCTAAAAATGAAAATTATGTCTATGTTTGCCACCCCTCATGTCATGTCCTAACATGTCCTGGAAGAAGATACTTTGAAGAATGTTGGTTACCAGTTTTATTTCTTGTTGACTCCCACTTTATGAAAAAAAAAAAAGTATCAGAGAACGCTGAACATAAATGTATTGTTAAAGAGGTCAAAGTTTCAGCTGACAACAAAAACTCTTAACCTGCTTTACATAATTTCCTATCATATATTTATGTGTACTCACATTTCTGCTCAGAGGTGGCTGAAATGCATTTACAACAATCAAAACTATATACTGTATAACTGGGGGCTAAAGTTGGTCAGAGCAGGCATAATTTAGTCTGGCTTTTGTATAGCATCATGTCTTTTGAGACTGAATTTTGAGCAGGCATGAAGCAACCTTAACTTGGCTGTGAAAAAAACACTTTTATTGTCTGATCTGTGTGTAATCTCAGCATGTAAATGAAACCCTTGCTCCCAAACTACTGAAAGTATTAATGGGGGATGTATGATAATATTACTCTTACCACCAGGGAATGACCCTCAAGAAATGCGTGACGAAACAGGAAGATCATGTGTCAGAGTTACCAAGTATCAAATGTGCTTCTTTATTTAGGTGCTTCTTCTGCCTTGCATAAAGATCAAAACCTGATCTTTAATACTCAGATTGACATTGAATGACTTGGACCAAAAATATTTGTTAAAAAGTGGCACGTGAACAGGAATTAGGCCATATCCAAGTCACAGAGTCTCTGACTCAGGTGTGGAATGAAATGTGCTTTCTCTGTCACACACACATACCCGCAAATAGTGTGCATTCACTTTCACATATTAGCACAGTGGCAACCAAATGCTTTAGTCATACCAGGGAAATGCTTTCGTGCCTCAAACAATTGGTCGGTTCACAGGATCAGTGGCGTTTACTGCCTTGCTGAAAGACAGCATTTGAGACATGGTCTAGGAATGTTGGCATATTTTGTACTGTGTCTTTCACATTGTGCTTGGACCAACTTCCTTTTTCTTTATGAGCATGGAAAACGCTAGAAATGATCCCAGATTAGCTTTTAGTAAATACTAAAGCAGGTATAGGCTATGGGAAAGAGGCAATGAATCCACCCTCACTATTGATAGAATCAGTGCTCTGGTGCTGTACACCTGCGCCTTGCTTCAATCTGGGATAGACAGATGGTTGAGATGGCCCTCAAGCTAAAGCCCTAGACCGGATACAGGCAGGTCTCTGAGCCTCCAGCCAAACTTTCAATGAGTCATGACACTGGAAAGCGACGTAAAGGGAAGAGTCCATTGTCATTGCCGGTTGCTGACATGGTGTTGGCAGCTACTCGACTGCACACCTGCTGGGGCAGACCTGCCAGGAAAGTGTCTGTGAGTCCGGCTTCAGTAGAATTATGCCTGAAGACCGTAAGGACATTTACTATGAATATGAAGAATGTGTATAAATATTTGAGCCACTTTTCATAAATTTGTGTCCCATTCCTTACCTGTTACCACATGATTTTCCCCATATTAAACTTATGGGACAATCCACAAATCCCAGGACTTGACATCATGTGGATCATTTTCACTGCACAACAAAGTGGAAGAAAAATATAATCTATAATTTAAGTTTATTCTCTCTATTTCTGTAAAATTCTAGCATTGACTGTTTTTACCCAGCTCAACCATTTTTACCAACTTTATTGTAAGAAAAATCAAACTAATTAGTCCTGTGCTTAAGCAAAATTTGTTACCTTATATTGGTTACATTTCTTTTATTTCTCTTTTTTTCTTTCTTGCCATAAAATAGCACAATTATTTTTTTATTGTATGTTTATATTGTTTTTTGATATGTTATTTGTTGGGTGTATAGATACTGTGTGTGTGTTTAAAAGAAATGATTGTTTCACGTAACATTATCATACTTATAAAATAATTATTATCCTCATCCTTTCCAAATGACTATAAATTAGGCTCATAGTATATTTTTAGTAAATGCCGAAGTGACTTGTGCATTCCAAGTTGGAAGAAATTCAGCTCTTTCTGTCAGTACCCTCATGTGTTACTCTCCCGCCCAATCAGGGTCATCAAATGACAGGGCTTTACCCCTCTGAGGTCGTGAGAAGTGAGTCTGGCCAAAGCATTCTATTCAATATGCTAGCTGTGCAGCTCTGGGTGTGAATATGTTTGGACCGGTCATTTTGTGGTTAAAACATTTTGGCGTGTCTGAATTGTGTTTTACGTGCTTGGCTGAGATGGGGTTTGGCATAAAGTGAACATATTTGTCTGCTGTTCAGATGCCACAGAGGCCTTATGATAGATGCCTGGCTTTGACAAGACTCAAGACAATTTGTCTTTCTTGCAGCCAGATGACAAAAATAAATTACATTTAACTTTGACAAAAACACTAATTATATTTTGGGGGCTGCTAAATATCTCTCTCTTTTTATTACATTTTTTGGTGAAATCTTTATAAATTAATAATACAAAAAGCCTCAAAATAAAGAGAAAATGTCACTGTAATGAAGAAGAGGAAGCAAAGACATTATTGCATATTTAAAAATGTATATACAAACATTCAAATATATATATAAAATATTTTCATATAAAATACTAGTTTCATTATTATGACTATATTAATGTTTTTATAATTTATATTAGTTTATATCATTAATATAAAAATATTTTATGTGTGTGATTTGTCAAATCTTCATTTGCAAATTTATCAAATATTAATGTGAAATTAATTTAAAAAAATGCATGTGTATATTTGTTTAGCAATACTGACTGTTGTACTGTATTGTGGCTATTCTAATCTGGCAACTGAAGAACATATTTTGGGAGTGGCCTTGTACAAGCCCCGCCCTCTGCCCTGTAATGTCCTATTGGTAGGAATGAGAGGGTGGAAACTCACCTCTAACTGTTCCCTCCCAGTTCTAAATGAAAGCCCATTGTGGAATGCACACATTCTCTCTCTTACATCCGTATACTCACACACCCTCACTCTCCCTCACGTATGTTCATCAGGTCCTCTCTCCTTCCTGTTTTTCACAAGTTCCTGCCTTTTTACTGATTCTAGTATTGTCGCAGACTGGAAGGAGTTCAAGCTTCCCAGGAATCCCTTGTTTAGGATTCCTAACTAGGAGGGCTGGACTAAAGAGAGCGCTTTGAAATCTCCCAACACATGTTTGTTGTGAAGATCGAGCTGACCATGCTTTGGAGTTTATTACCTATGTGTAGCTGACGTTGGGGGGTTGGAAATTTGCCTTGGGATGAAGTGAAGGGGGGTGGAAGAGGAAACCCCATTCACACAGAGATCACCCAGCACAAGACACACTGAGCCGAAAGTTTTCTCTAGTCCTTGGGAAAAAACTAGCTTCACAGTCTTCTCCTGATGGAACTCAGGAGGACAAACATTCCCAGGGTTCCCAGAAGCTGCTGAAACACTTTTAGAAGTTTTTGTTTAATTATGGAATCACTGAGGGAATCTGTTCTTCATTTAACATACCAGATGTCAACATACAAACGAGCCACACTGGATGAAGAGGAGCTGCTGGACACTGGCTCCGATGGGGTCTACCACACCTCTACCATGCAGGTGAGTTCATTTGTTAAGCTATTTTTTATCATACTTGATGTATGTGTACTGACGTATAAGACTATCCATTGAGATAGTGATCGTTTTTCAGTGGAAGACTAGAAAAGTGTCTCAGGTTACGTCCTCGTGGTTTTCCTGTCATACATCCACTGTATGTTAGCACTACTGAATGTAGCCTAACCCTTTCCTCATTCTGTTGAAGCTTTTTTTTTTTTTTACCCAGATGTGTTTGTTCTATTTGTGTCATGTAAATATGCCTGACACTTCCGTTTACTTATGATCTGATTAGAACATAATAGATTTTTTTTAATTTGTGTATTTGTAAAAAACAAATGCTAGCTGTATTTTTTGTATCACCAGATGCTGATGTTTTTGTTTGTTAGATCCTAATGAGTTTTAAAGCACAAGTAAAATAATGTGCATGAAGATTTACAAATAATAAATTGCAATTGAGGAAATTAAACGGGCTGAATATTTGTTGAATATGTGTTTTGGAGGAGGCATGGTTTTGAAGATTGATTTGTAGAGAAGGTAGGATCTTATGCTTTCAAAGCTAGCTTGCTATTGCTAGCATCTTTGAAATCACCTACTCTACCTTTAATTTAGATGTTACCACATGACATAATTTTAGTTTACCTGAATCAACATTTTTGACTGTCTTTCTGTTGCGGTTATAAAACCAACAGTGTTTTGCATCAAAAGCTCACAAATGACTATTCATCAATATCTGCTATATGTATATTCAGTAAGCTCATGTATATGGATGCCATTTAAAAAAAAATTGCAACACTAATGTATGAAGCTGCTCTGCCTTACCTTGCAATAATTATTACTGAATATTTATCTTGTTCATTTTGAAGGCAACCAAAATGTTCAGCTATGTTCTTGTTCTCTCTCCATATTAGTGTGCAGTCTCTTGATTTGAGATGACTTACTTAGTTTCTCATGCACCTCTTCTGTGAAGAGCTGATCAGTTACGAAATCCACAAGCCTTATTACAAAATCTAGACCAAAAAAGAATCAATCTGAGGAAAAAGTTTCAAGCTCAGACTTTGTTTGGAGTTTTTATGGAGTTCTCATTTCAACTGAGTTCTCAGTTTCATTTAGGGATCAAGTGTCTAAAAGAAAAATACAAAGAAAGGAGGCCGCTGTTATCATAGGGACATACTGTATATATACACAATTATTAAAAGTTTGTGGTTAGTAAGAGTTTTTGTAATTCATTAAATTAAATAAAAGTGACAGTAAAGGGATTTACAAAAGATTTATATTTCAAATAAATGTTATTTTCAATTTACCACAGTTTCCACAAAAATATTAAGCAATACTGCGGTTTTCAAGATTTAGAATAATAGTGCAGGCATAGTAATAAATGTTTCTTAAGAACCAAGTAAGATATCTGAAGTATCATGTGACAAGACTGTTGTGATGGTAATACATTTATCACAGGAATGAATTGCATTTTAACATATATTACAGTAGAGAAAAAAGTAGTTTTCACGATAATAGTCCACTGCTTTTTTTCTGTAGTTTTTGAACAAATGAATGCAGCCTTGGTGAGCAACTTAAAAAAAAAAATCTTACTTACCCCAAAATTTTGAATGTGTATGTGGATATCATTTGATGGTCCAGAAAATTCTGCATGGGAGCTATTTGCATAGGAGGTATCTCATTTAGAATTTTTCTTTTACAGCGGTTAGGTTTGAATAGCAACGTGTTTGGCAGAACAGACTTGAGCATTGCCAGTGTTACCTAGAAGAGAGCCTTTCCTAGAAAGTAGGAAGTTTATTACTGTGTTGTTTTGTGTAATCATCTTTTCTAAGGATGTAATAGTTAATTTGATGCCCATATATTCAATACCAGTTCATTTCTGTAGACTGCATTTGCGATATGCTGTCGATTACCAAAGAAAACAATTGTGCTTACAGTAACAAACAGAAATGTTAAGCTCATAGATTTGTTAAATGAAATGAAGTATCAAAAATCTTTTTTTTTTTTGAATTATTATTATTATTTGGGATCATCCTTTCATTCTTCATTTGAAGTGGGAATTTGACATGTAAAAACTGGAGCAGAAAGACAATAGTGTTGGCTCCCACCAAAGTTTCATATTGTTGTTGGACACGATCATGTATCATTTTCCCATGCAATATAATATAAAACCTGCACAGTGTTATACAAAATGTCAAAGATATCACTCTTATTAAGAAAACACAAAATAAACCTTATAGCCTCAAAGGCCAGTTCTTTGCCTTTGGAGTACGCTTCAGTGTCATTTGCGTCATCTATGGTACATTGCTCATCTGCAGGGATATTGATTTCAGTCTTAACCCTTATTTTGTGATAACCCTTATCTTCTCATAATGTGATTATCAGGTGAGGCTCCAGCGTGGTCTGGGACTCCGGTGCTGGGCAGAGAAGACCCACGTTGAGAGGAAGCTAGTGGTCGTCGTGTGCGCTCTGTCTGTGGCTCTCTTCATTTGCATCATGACTTTGGGTCTGCACTATAAAAAATGTGAGTTGATGGTGCAAATATTACATAGATGCGTAACATAACATATAACATTTATTATTTGGGGAAAAAAAATACTTTTTTACTAACCTGCCTTCTTTGAGGTTTCAAGTTTAAGTTTAAATTTCTGAATTAAATTTTCTCAGGATTTTCTCATAGTCCTTCCTGTTATATTTATCATAGTACATAAGTTAAGACTGTATATGCTCTGGACGTCCTTTTACTCACTTTTATTGCAGCTCAAAGTTATTGCAGAGTGAACTGAATGCCACTTCCTGCTATTCAGCCATCCAGTGTTGCTCAACCATGACAAATTGCTGTATGAAAGAACAACGACTTTGTGTCAGACTGTTTACCTCCAGTTTCCTTAGCCTCCCTGAGGCCTCTAATTTCTTGGCCTTATCTCTTCAGATTAGGAGCTATGGATACATCTTTTGGGCCAAATGTTTTTTTTAGAAGAGCTTACAGTGAATCTATTGTAGCTGCATTCTCTCTGCATCCACAAGCTGAATAAAAACAGTGTCCTTTAACCCCAATTATTTCCAATATTAAATATAATACTCGCATGGCCTCAATCAGGGGAATCATGCCTAACCTCAAAGGCTCCAGGCCAAAATGAACACAAAGACATGCGTGCCTGTAAATTAGGTTTTCTTAACATGTCTGAGAATATATTTTCGAAGATAAGGATACAGGTGGCTCAAATGACTAATGTTGTTATGCAGCAACAAATATTTGCCTTAACAGCTCACCTATCACCTAGATATTTTTTGACCATTAGTATTCAATGAAGAGGAAACACATTCTCTTGGGTTTAATCGATGGCTCTCCACGGGTCACTGTGAGAGACTCTCTGTGGTCACTTCATTTGATCTGGATTTTGAAAAAAAAAAAATAGTTATTTTCTCAGAAACCAGATTTTGGCATGAACCCTTGATAAGTGAATAGTTCCAGATGGGTTCATGTCCCGGGATCTTCCTCAAAGAGAGGTTCAGAGCATATTTATGAGGTGCAGCTTGAATGCAGTATGAGGTACAGTGCACCAAAATCCCATTTATGATTACCCTATAGTGTAAATTACGCTGAGTGAAAAAGACATCGAGAAGACTTTCTTATTTGTTTTGGCAGTTATATGTGATCTAAAAGCATGTAGTGTAATGGATGCAGCAGTATTTTTATATACATCTATTGTTTTAACAGCACATCCGGGAATGTGCCTGTCAGAGCCTTGTGTAAGTGTTGCGAGTACGGTCTTGGGGGCTCTTGATCGATCAGTGGACCCCTGCCAGGATTTCTACAACTTTGCATGCGGGGGATGGATGAGGAAAAACCCATTACCTGAAGGCAAGTCCCGCTGGGGTCCTTTCAGCAACCTGTGGGAACACAACATGGCTGTCATGAAGAACTTATTAGGTAAAAATGTATAATTATTTAACATTCTCAATTATTTTTAAAAAAATTTTTTGTTTTGTTAACTTATTTAATATATAGAATCTTTTTTACGTATATTTTTCATGTGTTACCCATTCAGTAAATTGTTATTGAACTTTTCTTCATTTGTCAAATTCAGAGAATACCAGCATGAAGAGCCTGAGCAAAGCAGAACAAAAGGCCCAGTGGTATTACCAGGCTTGTATGAACGAGATTAAAATTGAAGCACTCGGAGCAAAACCACTTCAGGATCTCATCAATCAGGTGACCTGAGATGCACGCACAAACCCTTATTTAACAACATGAAACTCCAAAGATCTGTTCTTAATATATTGGCTCTAATGAAAACCTGCTTTTACTCTTATTCTGGGATATAATTCTTGATAATGGAAGATTGTTTTTCTAGACAGGAGGTTGGGGCTTGAAAGGCCCGTGGGAGAAAGATAACTTCCAGGAGGTTTTAAGGACAGTGTCAGCCAACTTCCGGACCTCCCCCTTTTTCACTGTTTTTGTCAGCACAGACTCCAAAAGCTCCAACAGCAACATCATCCAGGTGGGAACACTTATAGTTGTATTATTTTGATCACAATAATATCAATTCTTAAATGTCTAGGGGAACCTCTGCTGCACTGTTTTAGATATCATATTTTGTTTTATGATGGCTGTCAGAATATATTTTAACAGTCTTTTATATCTTGCATGTCACTGTAGCTTAGCTGGTTGAGTGATAATGGAAACGCAGCTGATGCTCTGATTCCTCTTCTTCCACAGGTGGATCAGTCAGGATTGGGACTTCCCTCTAGGGAATACTATCTCAATAAGACAGCCAATGAAAAGGTAAAATGTGTTGTTTATGAACGTGGCAAATGTTCTGCTGTGGTCTAAAGCTTGTGTTCTTATTCTTTTGTCAGTATTTGAAAGCATACTTGAACTTCTTGGTGGAGCTTGGAATGCTTTTGGGCGGCTCAGAGGAGACCTCTCAGAAGATGATGCAGGAGATCATAGACTTTGAAACGGCCCTGGCAAACATCACGGTCCCTCAGGAAGAGCGACGTGACGAGATGACAATTTACCATAAAATTCAAGCCAAAGAGTTAGCTGTGAGTACTGCCTGCTTACTGTGCTACTGTTGGATTGAAATCTATGATTCTACACTGGTTGGTCATGACCCAAAAATTGTTACATAGATAGAAATGCGAAATGCAATTAATGGAAAATCATAGTTATGGCAAAATAAGACAATCGTGCAATAGTAGATCCAACTGTACTTGGGCACTTGGTTGAACACTTGCAAATTATCTAGATATTAACATGGGCGGATTGCTTGACAATGGATAAACATTTGTGCCAACTACAAATGTTTTGTATAGAAAAATTATTGTCAGTTTTGCAGTTTTTCTGTTTAATCTATACTACCATTCATAAGATTTTTTTTCATGTCTTAAAACAAGCAGTGCTGTATTTGTTTGATTAAAAATACAGTAAAAACTGTAATTTTCTGAAATATTATTGCAAGTTTTTTTATTGTAATTTATTCTTAAATGTAATCTATTCCTGTGATTGCAAAGCTGAATTTTCAGGAATTTCAGTTATAACTCCAGTCTTCAGTGTCACATCATTCAGAAATGATTCTAATATGCTGTTATTTAAAGTATTTGCTGTCATTTTTGATCAGTTTAATGCATCATGGCTGAATGAAGTATTAATTTCTTTTTTTCTTTAAATTAAAATCATACAGACTCCGACTGGGGCTTAAAACAAAACCAGTTGAGAAGCACTAACTTAAATGTTTAAATGCTTCAATGAGAGATACATCTCCTATATTGTGATTTAGTTAAAAGTGAATACAGCTGTCAGATCATGCAGTTATGTTTTCTTTGCTGGATGCATAAAAAGCATTCTCTCAGTAACTGTTATGTTGCATTTAATGTGAGATTTCAGTCATGTGTTTGTGTCTGTGCTGTAGACATTGGCTCCTGCAGTAGATTGGATGCCTTTCCTCTCTGCAGTGTTTGCCCCTGTTGCTCTAAATGACTCTGAACCCGTGGTTGTGTATGCTACAGAATACCTCCAGAGAGTCTCAGAACTCATCAGCAACACCAACAAGAGGTAAGCCAACCTTAGCTAGAATTTTGTTGGTTTTTTAGGCCAGTCTGTTACTGACCTGTATTGTCTGATAGCTAAGATCAAAGCTAATGTGTCTTCCCCAGCATTTTGAATAACTACATGATCATGAAAGTGGTGCGGAAAATGGTGTCCATCTTAGACCAGAGGTTCCAAGATGCAGAGCAGCGCTTCCTTGAAGTCATGTATGGCACCAAGAAGGTGAGAAATGAAGATCAAAGCTGCTGTCTGTCAGTCCAAGGCTCTGCTGCTGCTGAACGAGTCATATTTTTAGTCTTTATTGGCAACATAAAATTTGCACAGTCAAAGAACTAGCTCACCCCCTCCCTCGTCTATCTATCTATCTGTATCTAGCCCCTTTCACACTGCCATTCCAGCAAATACACGGGTAAAGTGTTCTGGCAATTGTTACCGGGTCGCTAGATTTTGCACTTTCACACTGCCAGTGATTACCCGGGATATGTGCGTGCTTTCACACACAACCCGTAAAGATCCCGTAACGACACGTGACATCAGGCCGTGACGTGTAATGTACGAGTCGAAAACGTTAGGCACGTTATACTTTCACTGAAGCTAGTAATCGATCTCAGCGTCAGTGTGGAAATTGAGGAACTAACTGATCTGTGCTTCATTACAGTTTGCACATATTTTTTCGTCGCGAACATTGATCTTCGTTCAAAACAGCCGGTAAAAGAGTCGCGGGGTAACGTGCGTCATCACTTTGACACGGCATTAGATCTGGCTTTTGTTCACACAGCGCTCGTCCCGGGATTGAACCCGGCAATGTTACTAGGTCCTCGACCTGGGTTCAGTGAACAAGCGCTATATTTGACCTGAGAACAGTGAGAAGTAATTTTTTTTTCACATGAATTTATAGTATACCATTAAATAATGACTGAATACATAAGCTTAAGCAACAAAATATTGTTTATTTTTGTTCAACCAAGTCTAGCAGACCAGTGCAATTTTTGCAATCAAGTGTAGCAATAGCATATTTAGAAAAAATTTAGAAATAGTACATTTCAGAAATTCAGGTAGCTTATAGGTGCTGGAACCTTCTGTAAAGAGTTTTTTAAGTAAAACACAATACTGTCAATTACATTCAGAACATTGGAAACACTGACTATTAGAAAACATCTCTCTGTTGCTTCAGAGGCCATAACATACTAAGTCCAACTCTCAATAACCTTGGCCAAAACAATAAAGAGTTCAACATAAACTGTTGCACCAACAAAATAATATATAGTTCAACATAAAGTGTAAAGTCCACGCTAGCTGCTATATGTTTTGCGTTGAGGTGATACTTGAAGCTCGATGTGCTGCTGCGGTGATGTGCGAACCATAGACAGTAAAAGAAATGGACACAGCGACCCCATTGGAACTCAATTGAGACAAGTGAAGCCCGTTTTTTAGCACTTCCGTTTCTGACGCGCAGACTCAAACGAAGCTTGACGACGTCAGCAACCTGTCTGACAGATGTAAATCTTCTAGTAGCTGTGCGTGCAAACTGCCATCGTTAATCTTGCAGAGACGGCGAGCTTGAGCGGGGAGTTCTTTGTTGTGAGTGAGCAGGAGTAAGTATTCTGATTAATTATTTTGTATAGTATTTTAAAATGTAACGCCAGTAAACCATATTAAGTTAATTGCCTGCGAGCTTCTCCTCCTGTCTGTACGGTAATGCGACAGAGAGCCGAGTGGTTATGACGCAATCGTTAGCCTATTTTTTACAAAAACTGTTTATACGGGGCCATAATGTAACATAGAAGGTAATGGAGCCCTTTATACATTGTGGTGTATCTTTAGAAATAAATAATGGACAAACAGAGTCTTTAAACGCCTCAGATGTAAAGTTATTCGCTGTCAAAGTGACGCCAAAATGAATGGGAGTCAATGGGAATGCTAACGCAAGTGAAGTTCTGCTACAAGATGGCAGCCCCCACCCGACTTCAACTTCCGGTCGAGTTCCTTGCCCCTTGGTGCGAACGCTAGTTTGTGCTCCAGTATAATCGGTCCACCGAAACAAATCCAGTGAGAAACGTTCCGCGGTGCAAAAATAAGTTATTAAAAATGCGGGATTTTTTTTTTCTGTAATTAATTAATCTTAGTTAACACGTTATTTTTTGTGTAATTGATTAATCTCAATTAACGCGTTAAAGTCCCGGCCCTAATATGTATATGTGTGTATGTGTTTAACCTGTTTCTTTGATAAATTGACTTTTGACTTTATGCAGAGTAATACTGCCAAGTTACAAAAAGTGCCATAAAAGTATCTTATAAGTGCTCCATATGACTTGTGTACTATCTTCAAAGTCTTCCGTATTATGAAGCTGTTCAGTTAAAAAAAAATCTTATGTCATCTATGTCAGGTTTGACTTGGAATCCAAGCGCTGGAATATTGTGGATTTTGTGTCTAAAAGATAATACAGGATTAGAAATATTTGGGCTAAATAAATGATGATGACTAAATGGTTTCAATTTTTAGAGGTGAACTACTAATCTAAACTGATTCTACCTCTTACGAGGATCATTTGGTGCAGAAATCATTTTATGTGAAAACAAAATGACCCAGTTGTTAAAATGGTCAGTGCAATTTGTTGCCTTCATCTTCTTTCTTCTCCTCCTCCCTCTCTTTGACTTCATTCAGATGAAGGGGTGTTAGTGTTGGTGTGTATGGAGAGGGAGTGTGTTGTTCTGCAGGGAGCCAGGTTATTTAGACTCTTATCAGGAGGAGATCCTGTCGCCCCGACCTCACTTTCCGCTGGGGTCAGGCTGAAATAACAAACCAAAGAGCCTTGGACCATGTGTGTATGTGTGATGGGTAATGATAAGAGATAGAGAGAGGAAACCTTAACGACGGTCACCTTCAGCATAGTTTGGTATGTTATTGTGGTTTATTATTGCATTGAAAGTGATAGTCCAAGAATGAAACATTTAAACACCCTCATGTTGTTCAAAACCTATATGAATTTCTTCTGAGGAACATAAATGTTAGGCAGAACGTTGACTCTGCTTTCTCTTCGCATCTTTTGCCATCATTTATTTACTCTAGTCATTCCAGACCTGTATGACTTACTTTCTTCTACATAACACAAAAGAAGAATTATGACAGGATTTTCTTTTTTGGGTATACTGTCTCTTTAAATTACTATAATATGAATTTGGAAGACTAGAGAGAGAGAGAGAGAGCCACCATTGACTTCCAATGCATAGAAAACAGAACATCTCGTTTCTTTTTGTGGTCTTGCGTTGAAAATATTTACACTACTGTTCAAAAGTTAAAAGTCAGGTTTAATAAATGTGAGTACCGTAAGTGATGACAGAATTTTCATTTTCAATGAATGACTCGCTTTGTTTTATCGTCATGGTCTTGCATTAGGAGCTATTAGCTCTTATCTGTAGCGCCTCATTTTCTGAGATGGGAAGTGGAATGGGTGACGAGTCCTGTTGCTGCCCGTCTCTGGGCGTCATATTCAAGCAGCCTTCAAGAGAACAATGAAATGTCTTGTTTGGCTGATAAAGAGGGAAAAACCCTTCGGTTTAGGATTTTACTGGCAAATGTATGCGTTTAAAAAGTTATTTGTGATCATTTCCTCAAGCGCTAATAATTCATGTGGTGTACAGATGGAAACTAGACTGCCGAAGTTCAGACCTGTAAATTGTTTGCGAAATGTCACCTTAATTAGACTTGGGTGCAAATGAGGATGTTTGTTGTTGATATATCAGCTTTGTGTTTTCCAGAGCTGCATGCCACGCTGGAAACTTTGCGCCAGCGACACGGATAGCGCTCTGGGCTTTGCTCTCGGGGCGCTCTTCGTCAAAGCTACTTTTTCCGAAGACAGCAAAGCTTTTGTGAGTGTCTTGTGATGTTTTGCACACCATCCCCGTCTTTTCCTCCGGGCCTATACACTATATTCTCAACTGATATGTTTGTCAGGTTGAAGATATGGTTTCCGAGATCAAATGGGCCTTTGAAGACAGCCTGAAGACTGTCAGCTGGATGGATCCCGAGACAAAAAAAGCAGCCAAAGAAAAGGTGAGAACCAACACAATCCCACAAGATGTTCTTCACCGCTGTCGCCTGCAGGGATGGATCTTGCTGAAATCAACACCTTGCTAAAATCTCAGACTTGTCCTAATTTGTATTAGCTTTATTGTTGTTTATTTAAAAACTGGCAAAAAAGAGATCCCATTAAGCAGGAGAAATATATAAAGGTTTTCTGCTTCTTTATGCTCTTTAATGCCACCTGGTGTTAAAGTAATGAAGTGTTCATTTTCTTATTCTTGTCTAGGCAGATGCATTATACAACATGGTTGGTTATCCAAAGTTTATTATGAACCCCAAAGAGCTGGACAAGGTGTTTAATGACGTATGTATACATTTTCTTAATTAGTTTGCTTTTGGTTCATGGAAAATAATGTGGTTTGATGTTGCAGAGAGCCCGTACTGACATCTTGCATCTAAACTGTATTTCAGTTTGATGTTGTTTCAGATCTTTACTTTCAAAACGTCATGAATTATTACAACTTCTCTGCACGAGTGACTGCTAACCAGCTGAGAAAAGTCCCCAACCGAGATCAGTGAGTATCAGCTCAGCTCACGCACAAGATGATTTTTGTTTTGTGTTGTAGTCACTGTCATTTACTCACCCACCCTCATGTCACTCCAAACCTGTTTGACTTAGTTTTTCTGTGGAATACAAAAGAACACAAAAGCACGTCAGACCCAGAGTCATTTTCCAAAGTGTCATACAGAAAGTCATACAGGTCTGAGGGTGAATAAATGATGAAAGAACGTACTTCTTTCAAACTCCCCCAATATCAGTTCGCGTGTACACCAGTGATCAGAGTTCTCCTGTCTGTGTACAGATGGAGTATGACTCCACCTACAGTTAATGCCTACTACAACCCCACAAAGAATGAGATGGTACTTCCGGCAGGCATTCTCCAGGCTCCATTTTACAACCATGCGTGGCCAAAGTAAGAGGCTCCCACTAACAAAACCTGTCCTGAAATAGTGTTATATCACTGAGCTCATCATATTGTGTCTTTGTTGTTTTCTAGAGCAATGAATTTCGGTGGTATAGGTGTGGTTATGGGGCATGAGCTCACCCATGCCTTTGACGATCAAGGTAACAAAGTACTTCTCTCTAAATTATTACTCCATATTATTTCAGACTGTTATATAAGATTTATTCAGCTGCTTTAAAAACAAAACAAAAAAATCCCATTTGTCCCACACTGCCACTGATTCAATAATTAATTTACCTTTATATTTTAATACTTTAATAATTTATCCTTTATCATTTGTAACAATATGAATATGTTAATTAACACATCAGCTTGTATTGTGTATTTGAAAACTGTGTATGTGAACATTTACCATTGTTTATATATATGTGTTTTAAAACTGTTTTAAATATGTCCTACAGGAAGAGAGTATGATAAGGAAGGGAATTTGCGTCAGTGGTGGCAAAATTCTTCAGTGGAGGCTTTCAAACAGCAGACCCAGTGCATGGTGGAGCAGTACAGCAACTACAGTATAAATAAAGAACCTTTAAACGGGAAACACACTTTGGGAGAAAATATCGCGGACAACGGAGGCCTAAGGGCAGCTTATAAGGTTTGTGAAGATCCTGTTGTGGAACAAGACTTGGCTGGAATTAGAATTTAAATGCATCTAATTCAATCAACAGAATTGTTTCTCTCATCAGCGAGTTATAAAGAGATGAGACACCAGTGGTTACTTTCCATAACATGAAAACAGCTACGGCGAATGACGTGTGAGAATCTGATACGAAAGCCATAACGATCTCGATATTTTACTCATTGGCGGCTTTGATCGCTTTGGAGCCGTCGTGATCCCATCTCGCTGGAAAGCCTCGCAGTGCAACAGGTGGCTCGGAATGGGCCGCTCTACCTCCAGTGGCTCGGATTCTTTCCGTTGGTTGAAAAGTCATAGGTTACAGAGCAGATGCGCGAAGCATATGGCCGGAGAAGACCTTGTGTTAACCTCTCTGATGGAGAGGAAAATAACCATTGACACAAGGGTTCTGTTGATTTAGGATCCCAGCGAGCGCTGTAGCATGCAGAATTATTACCGGACTAATGTTTTCACACTTGCTTTGCAGGCTTATATAAACTGGATCGAGAAGAATGGTGAGGAGGCCACTCTGCCTGCCCTGGGAATGACCAATCATCAGCTGTTTTTTGTGGGATTTGCTCAGGTTTGTGCCAATGTTACACTTGTTTTTGACTTGTTTTAAAGGATTTAACTGGTCACCAGTTATTTGTCTGTTTGCTGAGGCGAGAATCAGTATTGATTTTATTATTAACCTTGGATGTGGATTGTTGAAGACAGGTGTGTTTATGATATTACTTGGAAAAAAATAATATTGCAATAATATAAATCCCGATATATTGTAAAATTGGTACCCCTACTATAGGAACCAGATTTTCATTTTGACTTAAGAGTGAGTTTTATTAATGAAAACATCAAATACTCTAAAATACTTTCAAACTAAAATACATTTTCATGACTTAAACTATCTAAAAGAAAAAAAATTCTAAAATCTTTAATTGTAGTTTTTGATACATTGTGTGTGTTATAATATTTCAGACCTGTGATAAAGATAAAATTGCAACTAGATTGAAATAACTAGACTGTTATCTGTATAACAAATTAATAAAAAGCTTGGGTGGGGGGCTAAAACTTTTGTATACATTCTTTAAAATATAATTTATTTAATTTTTTGATACACTGTATAGCAAAAATACATTTCGATTGCACTGACTT
Organism: Carassius gibelio; assembly: GCF_023724105.1. Lineage (NCBI taxonomy): Eukaryota > Metazoa > Chordata > Actinopteri > Cypriniformes > Cyprinidae > Carassius > Carassius gibelio. The sequence goes on from NC_068406.1 coordinate 15,216,713, forward strand.
AACTGCAAAAAAAAAAAAAAAGATAAATAGCAAAACATAACTGGAAAATGTTTTATTATATTTAAACTAAAATGCTATTTCATTACTTAAACTATCTATAAAGAAAGAAAAAAGTATTCATTTATTTATATTGTGTATATTATAATACTTCAAACCTTTACTAATCTACCCGTGTTAAAAGAAATGCAACGAGATGGCAATAACTAAACTGTACTGAGAAATTTACCAGCGTTAAACATTTTTAACTGATACCAGTCAATAACCTTTCCAGCTCTAAAATACTAAAACAAAAAAATTCTGAAACTAGAAAAAATTAAAAAGAAAACAAATGAAAACTACTAATTCCCACAAAACCACAGAATCAGGATAATGACTTTTGCACAGACAAGCACCACTCACCACTTCTTGGAAAATGTAATAATCTAGTTTTGTTCTATTGTCGTCTAACGAAACCCATTTTTTTTTTTTGTAGGTTTGGTGCTCAGTTCGGACACCTGAAAGCTCTCATGAGGGCGTTATTACTGACCCCCACAGTCCATCACGTTTCCGGGTCATTGGGACCATCTCCAATTCCCATGAGTTCTCTACACACTTTGGCTGCAAGGCAGACTCACCCATGAACCCCAAACGGAAGTGTGAGCTGTGGTGACAGGGACTCTTACATGGGGGGCCGAACCTGGAGCTCTTATCGCTCAAAAATCCCAAACATCCATCTCAGGTTGCCTAATCTAGACTGCCAAAAAGCTGGTGAATTTATAGTGGACTACATATTTTCCAGCTCTCACTTGCCTCTTATTGGGGAAATGGTGTAAATAGGGACTCCAAGGAAGTCTATATAATGGAGTTGTGTTCTTACAAACATTCAAAACACTGGAAGTTAGTGGTTAAATATAACGAGAGAAGGACTTCTCCTTTCTGCAAATATGTTTTCTTTGAATATGTGCCTTTTGAGAAAATGCTTTTATTTTTCTAATTGGAAATGATATTTATGTTCTCTGTATTACATTGTTGGTGGGACATTTTGTCTGTGATGTTTGCAAATTCTTGCACAACACATTGTGCAACATTGTAAGATAACTTTAATACATAGATTGAGAAGTTTTATAAGACTGTTCCATCATATCTTATTTGTTGAATTTGCCTGTACAATATGAACTTGAACTCAGGCAAACAATTTGATTTTAATCAATCTCACAATGTCACTTAATGTCAAAAGAAAAATGGGTATAGTATTGAATATGTAGAAAGTGCCTTTAAAACTATGCAAATTGCATTTTTATTACACACTGATTCCAACTGTCCTTCTTCCCTCAAAATAAATAGGAATTATAGGTAACAATTCACAATAAGGTTTCATTTGTTAACATAAATAAACTATTAATGTTAATGCCACCTTGTTAAACGTTTGGTATTCTCAGTCAAAAATGGCCAGCCTACAAAATAAATTGTGTGTAAATTTCTCATAATGCTATTACATTGCCAAATATTGAATTAAATCGTTTTATCAACATTTTCTTTCTATTATCACAGGTTTTTCAGGTTTTTTCATGTAGGTATTTTTTTTATTTCTCAGCCTCCTTGACTGAGATCTTATTCATCTGTCACATTAATATTACCCACATTTATCCACAAATAATGTTTGTTTGTTTTTTTTTTCATTCAAAAACTGATGTGCAGAACACCGAGGCCGATGATAAGTCAGTTCCAAAAAGAAATATAAACCCTGTGCTAACTGAAAGCAAGTTGTAAAAAAAAATATGACAAATTTACGAGCAATATTAAAAAGCTGGTCATTTTTGACTGGGAATGTTAAAATATGTATACTTTTTTCAGCACAGCACAAGAGTTAATTTTTAAATCGCTAATTGTAATTCATTAACTGATCGGTGTAATTTTCATTGATCTATTGATTCAAAAGTTATTTTGTGGTTTATAATTTCTCTCCGTCTACTGGAAATATAACCGACAGATGTCGCCACATTCACATATATTAATGGCATCAGAAATACCAAATAAAAAAGCAAGCTAATGTTCTTATTATTTATTATGCTCCTACCATCTAACCCCAAAAATACATACTTCACAACATAGGCAAACGTATATATATTCTATTTTATTTGAGCCTTTCTCAAACGCGAGTAACATTTGAAGTAATATTTCTACTGCAACCAACATTTGGGCGCGACAGCTTTTGAAAAGGTGAAACTGCAGTTTTATATTTAGTCGTAATACATTGTGTATTATGACTAGTTCGTTTCTTACACTGATTATGAATGGCTTGGAATGTAACGGAGATGCCATTCATTGTGTGAAACAGTGCAGGCATGTGGCGACTGCCTTTATGACGTCACTTTCACTGGCATATTGCGATGTGTAAACGAATCGTTCTTTTGGATCTTGTCAATGAACCGGTTCACAAAACCGGCCTGAACAATTCGATCACAGATCGAACTGAATCGTGATTCTCGAGTCAACAACTCACCGACTCTTAAGAACTGAAATAACAGATAAAACATACTGGAAATATGTTTATGGCTTGACGGTTTCACAGTTTTAGCAACATGCCTACATAATAAATATAATGTTCTTTTTTACAAACAAATAGTTGCATATTTGTTTTTCATTCTAGATATTTGACCTTGGACCACAAAACCATCAAGAGCACAGGTAGCCTATATTTGTAGCAGTAGCCAACAATACATTGAATGCGTCGAAATTATCGATTTGTTTATGCCAAGAATCATTAGGGTAAGTTAAGATGTTCCATAATAGCCAATATTTTGTAAATTTCCTACTGTAAATATATAAAACTTTATTTTTGGTTTAGTCATCTGCATTTTTAAGAACTTCAATTGAACAACTTTAAAGGCGATTTTCTCAAAATGTAGATATATTTTGCACCCTCAGATTCCAGATATTCAAACAGTTGTATCTCAGCCAAATATTGTCCGATCCTAACAAACCATACTTAAAAAAAAAACAGAATCAGAATTTATTGCCAGGTATGTTTACACATAATTTTTTTTTTTTGACAGAAGCCCCACAGTGCAAAAGAATGACAGTGACGAGACGAGATAATTTAAATTTAAATATACAAATATACAACAATGTGCAAAATATCAAAAGCACAATATAGATAATAGACAATTTAGTATTTACGGGTATGTTAGGTACACATTTTAAATGTAAATAAATATGTGTGTTAAATAAATGTGTTTTGTGTTCAACGTTTATTGTCAAGTGAACATGAGATGGATTGCATGAGGGAAGAATTCGTTTTTTTCCACCTATGGTGGCCACATGCCCAAGGTCCAAGTACTGTACTGTGTAAATGCACGGTGCATTTCCGTTCTTATTAATAATAATAATATACAAGAATATAAAAATTATTAAAGAATAAAATCGGGTGTAAAAGCTCAAATAAACTTTTAAGCGCTCTGTCAGGGACGACGTGAGGTGTCTAGTACGTCACGACGTTAAATAGCCACTGAATCATTTTACGAACCGCATCTTTAAAGAGAGTTGTTCGAAAGAACCGATTCCTGGAAGTGTGTCGGACTTCTCATCGATACGAAGTGGCGTAAGGTGAACCCGAGCATCGCCGAACTCACCCGAGGTTTACCGAGCCGTCCGTCCAGCCGGACTGCTGGAAGCAGCCGCAACAACGCCATGTTGAACGAAGTCTCCCATCTTTATGAGAAATTCATATAATGCGACTCGCTGATGTGATGCTACTACGCAAAGCGGAGCAAACAAACCGCGAGACGGTCATCTGAGGAGGCGGAGAAGAACAATTCGACCGGAGAGATCCAGGGTGGCTGGAGGGGGATACAAACCCCCTACCGTCCCCATGCATAGAGCAGCTACAGCCGCCGACTTCAAAGATAAAATGACATTTTTGGTACTAACAGCCAGATCTGAATGAAATCCATGGCATAAGGTTATACACACGTTCCGGCCTTCGTAAAGAGAAGAAACGGCCAGATATTGTTGGAACGTGCGATCGTTTTCAGCTGCGTATTGTTTGTTTTGGTTTAAATTTCTGCAATGAGTTTGCCACCGAAAGTGGTCCCGAAACCGGCCGCCGTCGCTGTTAGTGGACACGTAACCGGACCGGCACCGCCAACGCAACTCCGCGCAGCGCTGACCTCCGTGTCGTTACCACCGGGAGCCCAGAGCGCTCCTCCGCCGTCAGCCGTGCAGCCTACCCAGTATCCTTCATAACAAAGCCCCTTGTGTCCCACAGCACAGATCAATGGGGAAACGAATGGGGATTTTGCTTTGTGATCACATCACCTTGCATGTTTACCTGATTATGATAATGAAATGAACGTACTAATATAAGATGGCATTACTATTACTACTAATATTAATATAAAAAACGTGACCAGGGTGGTAAGGGGGTGTGCATTGATTACATCAAAGGGATTCTTTAGTGTCTGTTGTTGTTTGCTGGTCCTCCTTGTATTTGCTTTGTTAATAGAACTCCACAATCCCAGCTCTGTGCTCAGGGTCTGTTACAGTTTCAGATCACTTACAATCTGTGCATGTTTGTATTAGTTACCTGCTGCATTTCGTAGGTTTATGATCAAAGGCTTTTTCTAAGGAACTTGTGAGATATGGCCTTTGAAAGACCCATGAATGGCATTTATACAGTTGCTTGGGTGTTGTTTCTGGTTGCTAGGGGCAAAAATAGGACATTGCACTGGTGGTATGAATTGCTACATGTTGGCTTGAGCCAAATACGCTCAACTGCAAGTTCATAAAATATTATTTTCTAGAGATATGATCCATCTTGAGTGTGAGTTTATGAGATTTTTTTTGTCTGTTTATCCATCCGACAGGCAAACCGCTACACCTGTGGTTATGTTAGAGCACCTGTGTGAACTTGAGGGACATTGAGTTCATATATGTGCGTGCTACTATAACTTAGGGACGAGCTGGTTAAAACTAGTTGCAAATAATTGCTCAGAAAAGAGGTTCGTTTAGAGAAAGTTTAGCGTTATATTGTTTACACATGCTGATCTTATTATCTAGCCTAAGCCATTCATACATTAAATATGTCTAGAAATGAGTACAAGATTTGGATATAACTGCTTGTATTTGAAGCTGATTTGCTGTCATCACCTTTTAAGACATTTTTCATACAAAATAATATGATGCTACGTCATTCTAGTCTGCTTTTGGAATAGAATCACCTCACATATTGAAAGCATTGCTCATTAGTGTGGGTCAGGCTAAATGTATGATAGGAATCAATGCATGATTTGACGTGAGGTAATCAGTCAAGTAAAGGCTGTTTAGACACAGTCAAGTTAAGTTATTGAGCAATAGGCATACTGCAAATCTGGGCCACCCTCTTGAGCTCTTTGACAATTTTTGTCATTCTGCAAGTCTGAGCATGATTTGCTGTGGTACATAAAAGGTGAAGTGTGGCGTTTTTGCGCAACTAAGTGTAGCCCAAACAGAAATGCACAAATAATGAAGGTTTTCAAACAGGTTTAAAGCTGCAGTATGTAACTTTTGTCAAAAAATATTTTTTACATATTTATTAAACCTGTCATTATGTCCTGACAGTAGAATATGAGACAGATAATCTGTGAAAAAAATCAAGCTCCTCTGGCTCCTCCCAGTGGTCCTATTGCCATTTGCAGAAAGTCATCCGCTCCCGGTAAAAAACAACCAATCAGAGCTGCGGTCCGTAACTTTGTTTGTGTTCAAAATATAGAAAAATGTATATAATAAGCGAGTACACCATGAATCCATTTTCCAAACTGTGTTTTTACCTTGTCTTGAATCACTAGGCTACACCTATAATAAGTGTTTATATTCGGACTATTTTAGATTGCTTCGGGGGTACCGCGGCAGAGTAACCCAGTACCTTTGTGATTCTTCATAGACATAAACAGAGAGAAGTAGCTCCGGCTACAATGTTCTTCTGCAAGACGCAGGCAGTTCTGTTTATTAACCGCTAGAGCGTCAAAAGTTACCTACCGCAGCTTTAAGAGAGAGTTCACCCAAAAATTAACATTCTGTCATTGTTTACTCAGCCTTATGTCAATACACCTGTATGACTTTATGTATTCTGCCAAACACGTATATATTATTCAACAGTTTTTGTTATTTTGAAATTAACAACTGTCACTGTTTGAAATTAACAAATGCACATCTGTCAAATCCGGCAGTTTTTAGTAGAGTGAAAATGAAACTTTATACTCCTCAGACTATTTGTTTTCTGAAAATTGAATGCCTCATTCAAAGCACGGGTGACATCCTGTTTTCTTAGCATATCAATCAATCAATAGGGAAATCTACCACTCTTCACTCACTATATCTATCTTTGATTATTTTTGTAACTCTGGATGTGCACTGCTCAGGATGTCATCATTTGTTTGTCTTTTGCATGCACTGGTTTGACACTGATTTAGCTCTTCCTCAGCAGCATAATGTGGCATAGTGACTCCTTTGGCTCTTTTTCATGTGCCTTAATCATTTAATGGTAAAGACTTGCAGTGGGGTCCAAAAGTCTTGAGACAACAATCAAATTTAAACCTGAGAATAAAGTTTTCGAAATTATAATTAATTTTAAAAACAAATAAGTTCGATAAAATAGAAGTTGAAATGTTTAAAATTAGGGTTGTATATCGATTCAGATGTCCCGATTCAATTTGAACAATTTGTTTCCATTACATTCAGTGAATAAATTTTTAATACAAATTCTATTGATATTTAAAAAAAATTAACAGTAAACATCAGTTTACAATTGGTGAATTAATAAAAATATATTAAGAACCACCGTCCTGTATTTTAAACCTATTCGTTTTTATATGGTATATTTGTAAACTTTTTTTAAACAATAACAGGGGACTATAAAATGTTCTTCTTAATTTTTCTGATAATCAGATAAAGGAATAAAAAATTAATTTAATTTATCCTAATCAAATGAAAATTAAACCCTTTTTTGTCAAACAAAGTGCTGCACAACAGAGGTTAATGGTTAAAATTAAAAAAGAAACGAATGTGATTATTCCTTTAAAAATAAAGATTTATTAATGTTTATTAGCAAAAGTAGCATTGAGTCTTAAAACTGCTAAATAGTAATATATTTTGACGTTTCTTAGCGTTAAACTAAACTTTTATTTTGATGGGTTGCCATGAAGAACTTGCAGCTATTGTGTATGTGATATGACGGTGGTTTTCTCAAATTGAAACGGTAAAATGCTAATGAAGTGACTCCCAGAGCAGCTGGAGATTATATTCAAAATTATCATATAGTGAGAAGACACTGTGAGCGTTGTCCGCGATTGAGTATGCATGTACATTAGTAAAACAGTGCTCCGTGCCATCTGCCTTTCATTCACTGTTTGCGGAAATCATTGCGCCATATCAAATGCTTCTGCAGATTTATTGTATTCCTAAAGCATTTCACCTGAGCATTGCCTATCACGCATATGGCTTTGTTCTTGGTTCTCATCAACAATATCTCCACTATGATAAGCGCTGAATGAATGACAGGCTTTTAGTTGTAACATTGCGCAAGGTAAAAAAAAAAAGGGTGAGTGGGGAAGAGTAATGATAAGATTCACGTTAAAGGGGACATATTATGCGATTTTAAAATTTGCCTTTCTCTTTGAAGTGTTAAAAGCTCTTGGTGCGTAAATAAGTTCTGTAAAGTTGGAAAAACTAAAGTCTCAAATCAAAAGAGATATTCTTTATCAAATGTGCCACGCCCCCTAAAACGGCTTGTTCTAAAATGCCCCCACATGTCTACGTCACTATTTGGAAATATTTGCGTAATGCCGCCCAAATGTTCATGCAAAGAAAGAAGGCATGGTTTCCGTAACCACAGTTAATGTTGAAGCAGTCATGTCAGGGAGATGCTGTGTGTAGATCTAGGTGAAAGCAAAAGCACTGGCCTTCCGAAAGTAGTTGCATTTAGGAATCTTTAAGATTACTTGCAACAGAACAGCAATGCATTTTATGGATGACCGTTTCGTGAACCTAGGACAGGAGGTTATTCTGACTTTGCTTTGACAATCTGGCGATTCTGAATTAGCTACTTTAAGTATGATTTGTTATAAGTTTAAGTATTTGCAATTGATTGTTCAAATGCGGAGTTTTGCGCATGGCATCTGTATGTTTGTGCCTGCGTGCGAGTGAGAGAGATGGTCACACACTAGAGTCAGCTGTCTTAAACGTCCGTGGCTTGTGTTCTGGAAACACAAACAAGCTTCATCACGGTGTCTATCACGCGACTCTGTTCCCCTTTCAGGCTTGAACTGATAGTAAAATTGAGGACATTATTAACCGTCTTTCCATTTATTTTGAAAGTTGAAGCTCGCGATTATGGAAAGGTGGATTACATTTCCGACGAGTGCTTGCGGTGTTCGGCCAATCAATAACCACTTGGTTAGTTGGCCAATCAGAGCAGACTGCTCTTGTTAGAAGAAGGAGGGACTTCTGAAAGAAAACGTTGCGTTTGAGAGAAGCGGGCATAGAGGACCTACAATAATGTACAGTATTTGGACAATAATGTGTTTTTTGAACACTGAAGCATGTCAACATATTCTATAACACCAAATACACCAAATAATGATCTTTAAAAAAGCATCATATGACCCCTTTTAATCAGATCTTGTTTTAAATGTGTGTTGAAATAAATACTGGAAAAGTTTGATTCTCAGCTTTTGAAAATCGATATCGAATCAACATCATTTAAAAAAACATTATTCGAAAAATCTTTATTTTTGATTCCCCAGATCTATTTAAAATGAAGTCTTACTAATCAAATAAGCAAAATTCTGGCATTAATCAGAGAAAATGCTCTAAAATCATGCTGGATAATATAATCTTTAAGTTTTGTCATGTCAGGTTGAGTCATTGCCTAATGCTATGAAAAACATCAGAAACTTTATTTCTGAAATTAAAAATGTATTCTCAGATTGTCATACTAATGATATAATAAAAATATAATAGCAAAAATATATAAAAAAATACGATAATAAACTATATTTCTCATAATTTTTTCCCCAAATTTAGACATATTCAATATATATCATCATATTTTTCAATGAATATTTTTTTTTTTGCGTTGTGTTCTCACTTTGTTGTTTATAAAAAAAAGTATTTGCAAGCATACAGAGCTTATATTGAAAAAAAGCTGAAACAAGAACAAATTATGTCTAACTTATCTCTGATTGGCCATTGTGTTCATGCACTCGACAGATGTATTTGTGATTGGCTAAAATGCATGCCGCTTCAAAAACTAGCTGTAAATATAAACCTTTGATGATCTTCACAGAGTGTGCACCCAAATATACACATGTGCGTGTTATACTCGTAAAATGAGAAAGGTGTAAACTTTCCTTACGGTCTTCTAGGGCTGGGCGATATATCGCATGCGATGATCACGCGCATCTCGTCAGTAAAGCGGTTCTGTGATTACTGCTAAATCTCCATCACCTGCTTTCAGAGGGAGCGGCATTACGGCTCTGTCTATTAAATGCCGCTCCATCTGAAAACAGGTGATGAAGATTTACCGCAGTGTTAATTTTGACACAATATTTTAGTTTAGTTTTAGTCTTAGTCTTTTGACTATAATTCTTTTTAGTTTTAGTCAAGTTTTAGTCATCTGATTTGTTTTAATTTTAGTCTTATTTTAGTCGACTAAAATTGCTTGGTATTTTAGTCGACTAAAATTGCTTGGTATAAAATAAGACTAAAATCAATAACAGATTTACTAGACAATTTTTTTACAGCTGGTATAGGAAACAAACTTAATCAAAATATATAAAACACAAATTCAACTTTATTTCAACACAACTGTGTCTTTATTTCGATTCAAAAGCTTTTATGCAGCAACAAACACTGTCATGATAATGTAAACAATAACTAGCTGCCAATCAATAAAAGAAAAATAAAGTTAGGTCCAGGACCTTAAAGCTTACAGCTGAGCTGAACAAGGAGTGCATACATTTAAAGTAAACATTTAATAAGTTGGATGGATAAAAAAAGTAACAAGATTTTATAAGGTATTCATTTGTCTAGCAATATTGTATGTTTTAAATACTACAATATTGCTAGATTAGTATGTATAATGATAAGATGTGAACATTCACGTTTCACATGACTAATGTAGAAATATTTGTGATATTGTCAACAAGTAGAACATTATAAAATATAATAAACATTAGTATTAATCAAATGTATGTATCATAATATTACGTATTAGTATTGTGCTCTCATCTAACTTGAGGAAGGGGCTATTTTACAGTACTTTTCAGTTCGTAATATTTAATGCTACAACATCTATGCACTGCAGTCTTCCAATTTTGCTTAGCTCAATAAACAAAAGAACAACGTTGTGAAATTACATTTGAGAAAATGTCCGGGTGGCTCGTCTGTAAATGTCTTTTCAAATTGGTTGTGTTGCCACGAATGAGCGATCTGCATGCTTTGTTCGTCATCAAACGTGAAGTGAGCTGTGGACATTTTGTCGCTCTTTTAGACATCACCTCTTCGAATGCTCTCTTCCCGGGAGCTCATTTAAAAACTGAAAACCTTCGCTTCACGTCTCAATAAGTCAGGCTCTGATTGGTTCTCTTCTCTCATGCAGTCTGTTCTGTTTTGCCGGTTCTTTTGTTCATTCCTCGCATCTCTCCCGTCTGCTTGATTTTCGTCACAGTCTATTTTCGTCTCGTCCTTTATTCGTTGACGATAATGTCAATCAATTTAGTCATAGTTTTAGTCTCCATCAGTGCCTTCTTTTTTAGTTTTCGTTTCGTTTTCGTCCGCAAAAATATATTCGTGACGAAAATAATGACGAAAATATTTAGTCAACGAAATTAACACTGATTTACCGTTAATCAGGGAACCAGCTTTACTGACGAGATGCGCGTGATCATCGCATACGATATATCGCCCAAAGGTATCGAGATAATATTGCGAATATTCAGTATATATCCCAGCCATAATTATATTAAACATAAATGCATTTTTACCAATTTACTTAAAACATTTAGGAACTGGTTTTCTTTTAAACTGATTGTTTTAATTGCTTTTGTTTCCCTACCATGTAGAAAGTCCAGACTGTTTTAACTGTGTTTTTCAAACTTCTAATTTTTCATTGATTACATTGGCATATCGTGCCATGTGTATCACCCGGTGATCTCAGCTTTGTTGAGATCTTCCCAATCAGTTTCAGACTGTAGTTCTCTATGACAAAGCTTTTATATCTCCCACAAAGAGTCATTATTGCTTTGTAATTGGAAATCGTATTATATCAGCTCAGGCTGTTCAGCAGTGATCAACATCGACCACAAACCACACGTGGGCATAAAAATGAACCATTGTGTGCACACATGGTTACACTTATGTTGGATGGAAGTGATTACATCACTTAATGCATATCACTGTCTTCCAATTGTAGAGATTTTATGATTGCTTAAATCGCAATTACAGCCCCCTCCTATGCGAAAGAGTCACTATATTGCTTCATCTAACCGAGAAAATCGACCTAGTGGATGGGATTCCTACTCGTGGGATGTGCCTTTGGTGATGATGCTGCGTCGAGAGCTTGTGTGTAAGGCGGAGGGGGGATGGGGTGTTGGAGGGAGTGGTTGCCAGAGCGACGGGTAACATATGCGACTGGCGCTACACCCCTCAGACAATGGCAGCGCTGCTTAGCATTCAGAGTGTGAGACTTCCCACCGCCTGCCAACAATCGCCTAGGTCACAGAGAGTCTCTCACACACACACACACCGCCTGCCGCGAACCCAAACCTCTCAACGTAGCCTCTTTCTTAGTTCCAGCACATCTTGTCACCTGCTTTTCCCCTTTTCATCTCCCTCACACACAATCAGCCCTGAATGCCTAAAAGGTAGATGCTTAACAAGGAGGAATAAGGAACTCTCATTCTTGAAAGTGAAATAGGTGATTTTCATTTATCTGATCTCAGTTTTATGCGTAGAGATGACCACAAGTAAGCTGTTTGTAGTGTGCAATTTGACGTGTTAGCTTCTGGCTCAGCCAGTGGCATGAGTTTGGGGGCGGGACTACCGAGAAACCTGTTTCAACACATTTTTTGCATTTCCACTTGATGTCGAAATTAAATGTGGAACTGGTCAATTGTTTGGGCTTAGTCAGATTTTTGTTTATATTTTTTTAAGAAGTTCCATATGCTTAGCAAGGCTGCATTTTTATTCATTTTTTTTATCAGATAAGTCAAATCAGTAATATTGTGAAATATCGTATTTTCTATTTTAATACATTTTTAATAAATTTATAGTTATCAATGTCACATGATCCTTCAGAAATGATTTGGTCCTCAAAAAACATTTATTACTATCAATGCTGAAAACAGTTGTGCAGCTTAATAGTTTTGTGGAAAAGTTCAAAAGAACAGCATTTATTTATAAAAAAAATAAATATATATATATATATTTTATATATATATTTTTTTTTAAGTTTTAAACTTTTAACCAATTTAATGTATCATTTCTGTATAAAAGTACCGGTATTCGTTTATAAAAAATAAAAATACAAATAATTATTTTCTTACTGCGCCTCAGGTAATTATTTTAGTGTAAGATTATGAAGATAAAACTTTCTTCAGTCATTCACAGAAAAGGCCCACTCAACCTAAGAATGATACTTAAAGCATTAACAACTGTTCTAATTCTATGATAAAAGTGGAGTCAAAGTCCATTTAAGGCAAGTCGTATCACTCAGCAGCCATCTTTGAATTTCCTCTCGGGCATGCAAGTATGTCCCTTCGAATCGGGAAACATCAAATTCTCAAAAACTGCTCACCAAGCTTAAGATTAAATTCCATATTTAAAATCACCAATGAAATCTGACAAGAACTGTATCATAAATGTTGTTTATTTTGCTCAATGACCATTAGCTTATTTCTCAGGCTAGATCAGCCTACTGCACATGTGCAGTCCTGAGCGCACATCTCAAGAACACTGACTTTTTCTATAGCAACCGGGACTAATAACGGCAGCTGCAGTGATGCACTGACTTATTTAGGTTAACCAACTCTTTTACTTAGAGGCGGTGCTTCGTTCAATAGAGCAGACATATTGATCGGTGCATTTTTCCGCATTCAAAACTATAAGAGTTTCTTGGGTATTTCTATAGTCTTTGGTGGAGTTTACACCACAAATATAATGATAATAATGACACAGGAGAACAATTTTGTTGGAATCAATTTAAGACCTTTTTCCACCTGTGTGAACAGGCCTTAAGACCTTAAGAATGTTTCATTTTGATTTCATGTTAACAGTAAGGTGCAGTGTTTGTTTGTGCACTAAACTGATGTTACCACACAGAAAAAAAAAAAAAAAATTCTGTTTCACACAGGTTTGTCAAACACTCCATATGCTATTGGTCGGGCAAATGGATAACCCCGCCCCAAACTCACGCCATTGGTCAAGCCATCGTTGCTGGTCAGGATAGTCAAACACAAAATTGCAGTGTTTCTAATTTTGGGGAGAACTAATAAACTCTTATGTATAGTTGTCTGCAAAATAAGCAACAAGCAATGACACTTTACCTTAAGGTTTCTGTTTCTCAACGGTAAGAGTTGTTGTATTGGCAATAACACAACATGAACTGCATTTAATGATTTTTACATATGTGACCCTGGACCACAAAACCATAAAGATCAAATACTGAGAAATTTGCCTTTAAAGTTGTCCAAATTAAGTCCTTAGCTATGCATATTACTAGGAAATGTACATAATATCTTCATGGAACATGATCTTTAATTAATATCCTAATGATTTTTGGCATAAAAGAAAAATCAATCATTTTGTCCCATACAGTGTATTGTTGGCTACTGCTACAAATATACCCCAGCGACTTACGACTGGTTTTGTGGTCCAGGGTCATATATGCCCAGTGACCATATTCCTCTAAGAGTGCATTACATACATTGCATACATATATGAATGCATGTGTATGTGTGTATATTGATCATAACATGAGATGTGGTCATAGAACACAGTCCTGAAAATCATGCTGTGCTTCTAGCACATTCTGGCCTGAGGTTCAAGCAATAAATCTCTTGAGCTTTCTCTCTCTTTTTCTCTCCCTCCCTCAGCTGTAGACCCTCTGTCTGCCACGTAGACAATCTACTTCTGGTATATCTAACTTTTCTTTCTTTTTTCCCTTGTCCTTCCTTTTTTCCTTCCTTCCTTCTTTAAGGTTGTTTCTTCGTCGATTCCTTCCTCCATTCCTTCCTTTTCCTCAGTTTCTTTATTTTTTTAGTTCTTTCTTTCGTTTGTTCATTCCTTCCACAGTTCCCTTCTATCTGTCACTCCATATGGTGCTTAATTGGATTTGCAGTAAGCTACCATGAAAGTTTAAGGCTACACATTTTGCCATCTCATCCTTTGCTTTCCTATGTATTCATTCAACTGTCAGTAATAATTAAAGAGCTAATGTTTAGAGAGTAAAGGACCATCACTCTCCAGAGAATTTACCTCTAATAGGATATTTTAGTGATGCTTAATAACAACTGTCTCAGTGTTTCAAAAACCCAGTTTACTCTTTGAAAATGGGTGTCCTGGCAATGTTACTTGTTTTTAGTGGGCTGCTCTTTTTGGAAGTCCAATGTACAACCGTATTTCACCTAAATGGACTTGCCTCCCAAATTTCCTAAATTGAGTTGACATTCCCATTTTGGTTTATAAGCAAAATGGAGCTGTACTGAATAGATTGGAAACATAACATTTGTTCTGTACACGATGTTTTATCTAACCGTTTGCTTTTGGAAAATGGGGAAATTCCTTCTTCACTTCTTCACACCTGTGTGCACACACTTGCGTGTCGTGCTATCAAAACACTTCCATGACCATGCAAAGGGATTTGGTTATTCAATGGAGTGCCGAACTGCGAACACATGAATCAGATCAGCCTGTAATTCCAGTAAGGCATGCCTTGTTTCCTGCCAGAGCTTCACGAGTGTCAGCTGTCAGTTTTAACCTGATCAAATAGCCTTGTGGGTCGTCTCCCAAGCCGCATTCCTCAGGTGCACCTCTCTGAACTTGGGTTAGGAGGATGACCTGGAACAAAGGTTTCCGAAGTCAGATTCCCTACATGCAAGCCTGCATTCACATACTCATTTTGGGTTGTTCCAAATGAAGGAAAACCTCTTGTCACACATTATACCTCTCTTCCTGCCTGTTTTTTTCTCAACTCTTACTTTCCCCCATCCCCCCTTTTTCCCCTCAGAGTTTAGTTTGGCAGAAGGCCAAAGAGGTAGAAGGGGGGAGGAATGGGAAAGAGAGCGCAAATCGGAAGGCAGGTTTTCACCGAAAGACTAGAAAGTGTCCATGAGTGCATGAAGCGCACGGAGGAGGAAAGCCAGACCTCCTCCCCTTTCCCCGAAACCATGTGATCTGCTCATCTCTCACTTATAGACACCGATATTGTAACCGCCGGAGCCGGTTCCTGATATTTTCTTTCTCTTCTTCTGTCACATCCATCCATCTTCGTAGCTATCCGTGGCTATGACTGTATATCTGCGCGACCCTGTCATTCGTGTCACAGAACACCTCAGGGAGGTATGACAGCGCAGAGTTCATTATGAACTCTTTCACCTTGCTGGAAGACTTCTTTTAAGCAAGACCAGATGAGTGATGAGTATATGTTGCTCAACATATAATTGGTGGTAAAACCATGATGATATCATACAGATTGTAGGTTCCCATGTCTTTCTCACCACCTGCAACCTGAACGTATCTGCTATAAGTTTCTTGGAATGGAACAACATATGTAAAGATGTGCATAAGCTTCAGATGGGACCGTTTTGGTGGTTCAGTAACAGTATTTGGATTTTGCCTTTCTGGAATTATTTTAACATTTGCCATTTGCTTCATGTGTTAGAAAACACACTGTATCCAAGAGGGTGCTGATCCGCTTCTCACATATTTGAAATTCCATGTCAGGATTTCGGTCTGGCATCTTCCTGGCCTGTGGAGGTACGGGGTCTACTGAAAAACTGAATTGGACATTTTGAAGAAGGGAGGGAGAAAATGTGTTTGTGTTAACTTTCTTGAAGTCGCTGAAGGGGATTGACAGTAATATTAATTGGTGTGAAAGAGTTTGCACCATTATCGCTGAATGAACTGAATGCTTGGTATTAGGAGACACAACGCTGTATGTTTTGCTGGTGGCTAATATTTTGTTTTTTTGACCTTCTTGGCTTCTAAAATTGACATTTCAAACCCATTAGCAAGATTTTCTCTAACTTTACCCTCTCCAGAATCCCTCGAGCAGCGCTATCACTAGAGGAGCGCATGTTTCCCACCCACTCTGGGTTGACGGCGGTCTACAGTGTGAGTGATCTCACACACATGTAATGTGTATATACATAGACAAGTCCTGAGGCCAGAAACATACTTTTAGTGAATATGTGTGGTCCTATTGTACATAGGTTCTTTTGTCATTATTAATATAAGCAGTTGATATATATATGTCTGTCTGAGCTAGATATATACTAGATATATACATGTTGACAGTTTAACTAGTTTTGAATAATTTGCATTAGCAAGATTTTCCTCAGACTGCTGTTGACCTAAAATAGACCATTTATCAATATATTTAACATCGCTCACATTCCAAAATTGAAATATTTGTTATATAAATTAATATATTATACCTGTTTATTTATATGCCCACTGTCATTCAGAAGTCTAGGCTTGGCAAGAATTTTTGTAGCGTTTTTGAAAAAAATATTTTTTTCCTGCTAAGGCTGCATATATTTAAAAAATAGAGCAAAGGCTGCTTTATTGTGAACTAAATTAGAAACTGTGCCATTTATTTGAAATATATATATTTTTTGTAACATAAATGTTACTTTTTAAATTGATGCATTCTTAATTATTCTTTTAATTTTTTCAAGAAATGTGTTATTTAAATAAAACAATATAAAATATGCAAATGGAAACAATAAAGAATAAACTGCAGACCAGGGGAATATACAACATTGTTATGTATAACTGAAAGGAGCTTGTAAATGTTGTGTAAATGTTGTTTGCTGTCCTTCCACAGGTATCCAGACACCCTGGTCCTCCATACCCAGGTCACGACCTCAGCAAAACTCACCCTAATTTGGCAGGCACCCCTCCCGGCCATTCTCCAGCCCTCTCTCAGGTATCGGTCCCTGCCGCCGCCTCGTACCGCATCCTAAAGGGCTGGGAGACAGGTGGAGGGGTGAGTACCAACACCCTACACAACAGTCTACAATTTTAGGCTTATTCACCTGATATTTTATCTTTTAAGAAATAGGGGAACTCATTACATTTTGGTGTAGCCATGTTTTTTTGGGTCACCTTATTTTGTACCAGAAATGAGTTATGTGCTTTGCTTTAGTGGGGTCTGAATTAACTGTGACATTTAGACTTGTGTACTACATTTAGACAGCTGATGTTTTGGCACACACACACACACACACACACACACTCGCAATACAGAGTGCTGTGGTTTTGTGTTATGAGTGATTTTTGCTCTGCTCTCCTCACCATGGTTACCACCAGCCTGAAGGAACACTGTCGCTATTTTATAAATAGTGTTTCCAGCCGACACAGGTGCTGTAATGATCCCACCACTTTCACACACACACGCACACACTGGGCAGATATATACACACTCCACAGACACTATTATATAAACTATTTAGCTGGGGATTGATTGGAGGTTAATGCATTCACCTGGGTTTTGTCTGACAAAGAAATGAAGTCAGTATGCACACACTCAGATAATGATGAGTTCTTACTATTTTGAATCCTGTGCCGTGAATGGAAACTATATATCATGCTTCAAAAGGAAATTGCGTAACCTTTCCGCTGTCTATGATTCACTTCTTAGCCTCCGTACAACCCAGCTCAGAATGCAGGCTCCGCCCCTCTGGTGTACTCGCCACAGACGCAGCCAATGAACGTACAGCCGCAAACTCGGCCGGTAAGCACTGCACTTTTTTTGGCGCAAAGAAAACCTAAATAATTTTATAACAATGTCCTTACTACGTTTCTGCATGGCCTTGAACATGCAGTTGCACTGATGTATATACAGGGTCATAAATCGTTCCTCAAATCATTTTAATATGCTGATTTGCTGCTCAAGAAACACTATTTTTTTTATAATTTTTTGGTACTCGGAAACCGTGGTACATTTTTGTTCATCATTCTTTGACGAATATAACGTTTAAAAGAAAAGCTCTTATTTGAAATTGAAATTGTTTGCAACATTATAAAGTATTCATTCCTTTAAAATTTCACTCTTACACCAGACTTTTGAAAGATACCACACATAATTTGGCTTGCTTCATTAATATATTAAAAAAAGTTAAAATTAGGAGTGTTACCGTGAGATTGTTCCTGATAAGTGGGCTTATCCTTTAAGTGTCTGGATTTGCTCTTGCTGTTCTTGTTTCATTTGTAATGGAAATGCAAAGTTATCCAAGGTGAATCATCTCTTATCCTCACTGTCTCGCCATTCTTTCTCTTCCTTTCTTGCTCCTGATGCTGCCATCTCTATTAGTTCGTGACGGGGCCTCGGCCGACCCACCATCAGGTAAATCCCACAGACAATTCTTTTTTTTTTTTGCCATTTATAATTTATGATATTATTGTATGTGTAATATAAATACTTACAATACACCTACTGTATTCAGTTTACTACAAATCCTCATAAAGTAATAGCTCAACCATTGAGTTTGGTGATGCAGTGTGGTGCAGAAATCTTCAGTTTTATGAACCATTATGACTAGAGATGTATTCATATTACATATTCATGTGTTAGCTCGACTGTGTAACAAGCTCCCCGTCCTTGAGAAGCAGACACTAGAAGTATCTCCTCTGACTCATCCGTTTCTTGTCTTTTCTGGAGGAGCGTCTAAATGATGGTGTTTTGTATTCATGTTATCTGATGAGCAGATGTGCGATGAAGACTGATGCTGATTGCTAATGCTTGTCACCTTTCATAAGATGAAATACTTCAGTGTGTTACTTTCCGGAGTAGAAATATTGTTGTACCTGTTTAGAAGAACTGGGCTTAATTCGTAACTGAATGCATTCAGAGGACATTAAGATCATTAGAATGGAAGTTGCTTTGGGCAGCTTTACACTTGTCTGTACATGCATGAGAGTGTGTGTTCCAGATATTCCTTCTGCTGTGCTTTGGTGTTTCATTACAAGGAGAAACTTGTTTGTCATTTGTTGCTTATGATTTGTTTATGCGTTTTGCATCAGAACGCATCTGACCTGTAAGGAAAGTTTTGTGACTTTCTGCCCCAACCTGCCACACATCTCTCTCTCTTTCCAGTGGCTTAAATTTATTTGCACCAGAATTAAAATCACAGGAAAAAACAAGATTTGCAGTACGATACTGACGCAAACTATAAGGAAAGCCTTAAGGTGCGGTCACATTAGCAAACCTTTGGCGGGATTGCTGCAAGAGCTCTTTTGTTCATTGTCAAGTGTAGCAATTAATGAAGTCACTTTCAAATCAAGCAGATTTCTATTAGTGAATATGACGGATTCATGTGACCAAACTTTTTCGCGATCACACAAAACTCCTGATAATGTGGATTCCTATTGAGATGACTGGATTTCGTCTGTGAAATTTTGCCGAGCAGTTGTGAAAATGCCACCACTCCTTGAGTGTTAAGGTGCTGTCAATCGGTGAATTTTGGCAGACAAAACCAGCCACTATCAGGAATTTTCCCATGCATACGTATTTTGCAGTGGGTTCAGAATCAGAAAAATTACTTATGTGTGTGATGTTTCATGTATTGCTACATTATGGACAATATACAGTGGACTTTTTGTGCCTTAATACTTTTGTAAAAAAAAAAAACTTAATAATTTACAGCAGTCTGTGAGGGATTCAACTTATGGAACAGTACTTGTCTATGTAATGTGCAGCAGTGAAAGAAGCTTTGACATCTGTGCTGATGTTAATAGAGCTGAGTTAAGGTTTCATTTTCCCCCTGTGGCTGTGGCAAGTCCCAGCTCGCTTCCAGTGCAGACTGGGTAAAACTGATGCCTACCGGCCATTAGAAAACAAACAGAAATAGGAGAGAGTGGAAAGGGAGTGACACACACACAGAGAGCAGAGGTTGGAATAGTTGGCCAGTGTCGAATGTTGGTCAGAGGAAGAGAAATGAAGAACATATAGGTCAGAGCCTCTGTGGTGCATGATGAAAGATTCTAGCACTTGCGATAAAATATATTTATATATTAATTTTAATATATAGATAGATAGATATATATTGAATATATTTTAATTCAGTGACTTGTTTTAAAGAAATAAATACTTTAGTTCAGTAAGGCTGCATTAAATTGATCAAAAGTTACAATAAAGAATAAAGTGTTCTAAATTAATGCTTTTCTTTTCAAACTTTCTATTTATCAAAAAATAAAAGAATAACTAAAATTTGAGCAGCACAACTGTTTAAATCACTGATAATAATAACTGTTTCTTGAGTGGCAAACCAACCAGCATATCAGAGTGATTTCTGGAAACAGGAGAAATGATGCTGAAAATTCAGCTAAAATATATTCACATAGAACGGTTATTTTAAATTATAACAATATTTCTCAGTATTTCTGTTTTACTGTGTTTTTGCTCAAATAATCCACCCTTGGCCTCATTAAAGGGATAGTTCACCGCAAAATGATAATTATGTCATTAATTACTCACCCCCATGCTGTTCAAAACCCAAGACTTTCATTCATTTTCAGAACACAAATGAACATATTTTGTACGAAATCCGAGAGCTTTCTGACCCTATATAGATAGCAACGCAATTATTATGCCATAATTACTTCATAAAATTACAGTTGAACCACTGATTCTGCATGGACTGTTTCTACAGTCTCTCATGCCCTTTTTTTCAGGCACTCTTGCTCTTTTTCTCTCTCTTTCTGCCATTCAGATACATGCATTCATTCTTATCTCCATCCCTTACAAACACACAGACACCAAGTCTCTGCTTCCATCCCTCCCTGGCATTTCCACACTCACACACTATCTCTCTTTACCACACACACTTGAATGGCATTGCGACAGTAGTTTAGCACAGAGTGGTCTTTGCCCCAGTCTGCGCTCGATCCCCTCGGCCTGAATGAGTCACAGTGAGAGGAAGTCACTCATTACACACACACACAAGCAATGTTTGTTCTCCAGTGGTGGTCTTCTGTTTCTTTTCTTTCTTGTTTCCTTTGTCAGGTCTCTGTTTACACCTTTCACCCGAAGGTCTATGAACCAATTTTTATGACAGTTTAAAAAATGTATATTTTATGAAGTATTAAATACTGGATAAATACCCAACCTCACAGTGAGTTAAATAGTAATTTTAGTAGCAAAATGTGATTTATTCTAGGTTTTGTGGGACAGGTTCTGTATATAAAAAAATAAAGTAAATTTTTGGTTTTAAAAGTCATAAAAAAATAAACTTTTGGGATGATTGTAATTGAACTTTCCCACATCTTTTTCTGAGCATTTGTTCAGCCATTAACCATCTTTACTTGGCTTCTCTCTCTGCTAATTTTTCGCTGAATCTGTTGTTTCCCTTTGTCCTTTTGCAAACAGAGCGTACTGTCCTCATATGCCGTAGATTTAATTAGAGAGCTGTTTCTCTCAGCAAGTTGTTTTAGTGTCAGAGCTGTGTGAGTTGCCCCAACATGCCACACGAATATTACATGATCTCACACATAGTGCGTCCATTGACAGTGAAGCATGCCAGTCCAGTCCCTTAACCACATCGTTTTGTAGGGTACAAAGTGAAACCCAGCTTGGGTCAGTCTTTTATTTTCTGTGTATTTAACGAAATCAACTAATCCAGTTCTTCTTGAGCTTTTTGATAGTCAGATAATGAACACAACTCAAGACTCTCAAAATCATTTTTATTGGAGGACTGACAGTCTGACAGAGTGAGCACAGACAGTAACATGTAGTCTCCGTTCTGCTCTCAGACATGAGCGGATCTGTTCTGTGGTGTTAAATCACTTTTCAGCCTCCCATCAAGGAGCATCCGCTGCGTTTATTGTTCTTGTCTCTACACACACTTGTGGCTTTGGGAAATCTCTCAGAGGTTTGTTTAATGATAGACTTAGATTATTCTGAACCATAATGTTGGCTGTTTATGGGTGTACCTGAGCCTGAGTATCCACAAAATTATTAGACAGCAGGATTGTTTTCAACTCTGATAGGAAATGTTTGTTGACCATCAGATAAGCATATTAGAAAGATTTCTAAAGGACGGATGTGAAACAAAAGACTGGAGTAATGGCTACTGAAAATTCTACTTCACAATCAGAAGAATAAATGACACTTAAATTTAAAATGACAAAAAATGTAAATATATTAAAACATATAGCCATGGCCAAAATGTTGGGCCGTGACATCAATTTGTTTTGCAAAGTTTGCTGCGTATTTGTCGATTAAGTTTCCACATTTCTATGGTATTCTGAAAAACAATAATAAGCATATCTTAAGGCTTTTATTGGCAAAAAAATTAAATAATGAGTCAATATTTACATTGTTGACCCTTGTTCTTCATAACCTCTGCAATTTGCTCTGGCCTGCTGGATATTAGCTTCTGGGCCAAATCCTGGCTGATGGCGATCCATTCTTGCCTAATTAGTTCTCTGTGTTGATCACAATTTGTGGGCTTCGGCTTGTCCACCCGCCTTTTTGAGGACTGACCACAGGTTCTCTATGTGATTGAGATCCGGGGAGTTGCCTGGCCACGCATCCAAAATGTCAATGTAATGATCTTCGAGACACTTCTTTATCACTCTTGCTGTGTGAAAATGCACCGATCAAGTCGCTCTTACAGGACGTTTTGATATCATTCTTTATTCATGGCAGTGTTTTCGTGCAGAATTATGAGAGCCCACTCCCTTGGTTGAAAAGCAACCCCACACATGGATGGTCTCAGGATGCATTATTGTTGGCACATCACAGGACTCATGGTAGCGTTCACCTTTTCTTCTCTGAACAACTGATTTTTCAGATGTCTCAAACAGTCGAAAGGAAGTTTCATCAGAGAAAATAACTTTGCACCAGTCTTCTGCTGTCCAATCCTCGTACTTCCTGAAGAATTTCAGTCTGTCCTTGAGATTTTTCTTGGAGAGATGTAGCTTCTTTGCTACTCTTCTTGACAACAGGCTGTTGTCCAAAAGTCTTGGCCTCAATGTGCGTGCAGATGCTCTCACACCAACCTGCTGCCATTCCTGAGCAAGCTCTGCACTGCTGGAGACTCGATTCTGTAGCTGACTCCTCAGGAGGAGATGGTCCTGGTGCTTGATGGATAATCTGGGACATCCTGAAGACTTCTTCACTGCAGTCAAACCTCTCTCCTTGAAGTTCTTGCTGATCCAGGAAATGGTTCTTTCAGATGCAATATTCTTTGTAGCAATTTCTTTGCATGTGAGGCCAATTTAATACAAAGTGATTGTGGCTGCATGTGTTTGTTTGGAAGTAACCATTGCTAACAAGAATACAATGATCCGAAGCGCTTCTTCCTTCCTATTATAGCAATCAGTCTGCTCTTACAATCTAATTAGTATGTTAGTGATTTTACCTGACTAGTACTAAATCACACTTAAACACGTGCTGCAATGTGAATGAACACCACAACAGCTTAGGCTGCAAACTTTACAAAACACAACATTTATGTCACTGCCAAAACTTTTGGCCATGACTGTATATTCAGAAATATATAGAAAATATATTCAGATAGAAAACAATTATTTTTTACTACAATACTAGCACTTAATATTATTTTTTATTTAAAATCCTGAAAAAAGAGGAATGGAATTGGATGGAATAATCTTCTAAGCATGGCTGAAATAATCAAGGTTTTAGTCTGATGGATTTTTTATTTAATTGGAATCCAGCATTTTGTTGAACCTGTTTTCTACTGGAACTATTTACTAAAGCAATCATCTGTCTGTTGTGACAGACATCCACGAATGAATAGCGCACCAATAATCTGCAGTAGACAATAGAAAATAATGTCCTTTAATTTCTCCACTAGGGCTTTCAAATAAACTTGAACATTGTTCACAACAGGCAACCTGAAGTTTCAACAGTAGATGCAATGACATTTATTGTTAAAGGTGCTGAATTTGTACATTTATGCTGCATCGATGGATTTGGTTTTAAATAGAAGGAAGTAAGAAATGGCATTTCTCAGAGAGCCTTTTACTAAAGCAAAACATAATAATTATATTAAAGTCTGAATAAGCCAAAAATAATTGTCAAATGTCAAAAAATGTATTCATTCCACAAACAAAAAACAACAAGTAAATAGGCACAATAAAATGTCTAAATATATTACAATCTGTCCTTTACAACTATAATGTTTTTTTCTTACAAACATTTTAAGGGATTGAAAATTTCTCCTAATGGAAGAGTCAACCACACAGAACGACAGATATTCAGATTTTATTAATCCCATCTATGAGAAAAAACTGCATATGGTGTGTGTTTTTAGTATGTGTAGGATCTGGTAGAGAGAGGGAGAAAGAGAGAGAGAGAAAGGAAGAGGGAGGTCACCTCTTGCTCCAGTGCTGCCCGGCTGCTAGCGCCCACTGACTGGGTTTACTGAGGTAATATTTGCTGTGCGGAGTGAGAGAGAGAAAGAGAAATAGAGAGAAAGCGGGGGAGGAAGGGATGGGGGAGGGGACGACTCCTCCAGCAGGCATGCAGTATTCTCCCGATGAATAAACCGTTGTGCCAAAGCTGTGCCACCACCCTGTTACAGCGGAGAATGAGAATACTGCTCATTTCTCCAGGCTGCTGTGTGTGTGTGTGTGTGCGCGCTTATGTTTGTTTCATTGTGTCTATTTGATGAACAGAATTGATATAATTCATCTAGCATGTATGATCACTGCTGTTCCAGTGTCTGAATATCAGATTGTCAATTAACTGCAAATTCAAATGCCTCATGATTTGAATACACTGCCTGACAGACACAGGAGAATGTCCTGAGGTGAACTGACTTGTGTCAACACTCACTGGTTTCTTCTCTCTCTCTATTTCTGCTTAACTCTCATTTCTTTGACTTCCTCCTCAGTTCCTCCACAGGACTCAGTTACAGCCAGCACGGCCTGCCCTTCCTACCAACAACCCCTCCATTCGGCCGGGCTCACAGAACCCAACAGCTACAGTCTATCCCCCCAACCAGGCCATCATGATGACTATGACGCATATGCCCTTTCCTACCCAGACACACCAATACTACATTCCTCAGGTAAAGAGTCAGTAAACCTGATAACTGTGAAATCACCAAATATGGATTGTATGTACACAATATATTCAGGGTTCCCACAGTGATGGAGAACACCCCCCCCCCCCCCCCCCCAAAATATCATGAATTTTTGGAAGAGATTTATTCAATGTTTTAACGCAATTTTACCCAATTTGCCATTATATCCGTTTCATTATTTAATTTATTTATAAATATAACCTGAATGGGATGTTTAACACAACTGATCACTTGCTGTCTTTTTATGGCATAAATGAATTAAAGTTTAGCTATGGTATTGTGATTTATTTAGATTTGTATACTAGAATTTGTATGGTTCATAATTATTTTTGTAATATATATTACATATATACAATTATTGTGTATAAAATATTTTATAGTAAATATGAAATTTTTTAATATGCAACATAATTAATGCAACAAATGTTTAAATGTTTAATTAATGAAATATCCATTAAATATATTTATATTTAATGTTTATATACCAACATTAAGTTTTTTTTAGCATTAGTATTTTGTATAGTAGAATTGAATAGAATCAAAGCTCTGAGAATAGTAATAAATATATTTTCATGCAATCATACACGTATAAATTTCAATGAAATTCTCCACCTCTTCACTCAGTTTCGTCATAGTGCACCTTATGTGGGACCCCCGCAGCAATATGCCATCCAGCCGCCAGGGTCTGGAACCTTCTACCCAGGACCCGGCCCTGGGGAATACCCTGCTCCTTATGGCAAGTACAGGCCTCTCTACACTTCAGTGTGAGGGTGCTTGCATCACACCCAGCTGCTTTGTGTTAGCTCCAGGTAGTTTAGTGTGTCTCTGATTAACTAACTGAGAAATGACCCCGTTTACAGAAAGCGATTGACTCAGGCTGTTTAGATCTCATGTGAAAGCAGCTCACACAGCGACGTGACTCACTTTTTTGATTTCTTTTCCAACAACAGCTGCCGGGCCGCCATATTACACGGGCCAGACAGTGTACCCTCCCTCTCCACCCATCATAGTGCCTGCACCACTGCCACCTCCACCAAGCAAGCGTGAAAAGAAACCAGTGAGTACCTGAAGCCTCGTTTTAGAAACGCAGAGGGATCCACTTAGTTTTCAATTCATTTTAGACTGATAAGGCTTGGATTTAATCCCAAGGCTGGAAGACCCACGATTAACAGTGATATTCATCAAGTATTAGTTTTAGCCTGGTATGGCCTTGGCTTTTTGTGTAATTATGTCATCCTAGTCTATTAAATTTCCAGAATTTAAGATGAAGAGTAAGTATTGATTTTTTTTCCAGGAATGTAGTCAATGTATGTGCCATGCAACTGCTGACATATTTGGAACAGACTGTTTGATATGGTGGTTTTGTTGCATGCTGGGAGGTTGGCATAGCCGAAGTGTTTTATCCCATGCCAAAGTGAGAATTAAGCCAGTTAGAAATCATCCAGCCTCCTGTAAAACGCCACATACATTTTAAAATGCATCATGGGAAGTAACTCTTTAGTATTGGGGTTTACTGATGGGATATAGAAAAATGGAACCCAGTAGACACATTTAAAAGGTTGGAGTTGGGTAACATGTTTTAATATTTTTGAAAGAAGTTTAAAAAATTATCAAAAATGCAGTAAAACATTAATGTTTGAAATATTACTACAATTTAAAGAAACTGTTTTCCATTTACTATTTCTAAAATCACATGATTCTTCAGAAATTATTCTTAATCACACTGATTTGATGCTTACGAAAAAAAAAAGCATCAAATCAAATCTCTTTTTTTTTTACTGACCTCAAACTTTTGATTGGTGGTTTAATAAAGGAATGTAAAGGGGGAATGTTTTCAGCGAACGATGACTTAAAATATAGTTGGTACTGAAGTACTGGTACTTCTGACAACCCTCTAGGGAACTGCGATTGACCCCGGATGCTTTAGTGAGTTATTTGTTGTTTTGCGCAATTGTTCTCCCAGATTCGGATCCGAGACCCCAACCAGGGTGGAAAAGACATCACAGAGGAAATAATGTTTGGAAGCCGAAATCCTACTCCTCCTGCAGGGCACCCGGCCTCCACCTTAACCCCACCTGTAGGACGGCCCTCCTCAACACCAACCCCACCCACGGGACTCCTGTCCTCCACACCCACCCCTCCACAGGCAAGAAATACATATTGTCCATTACCTCCACAAAATGGCATCACTTCAAACAGGGGCAGGTGTAGTCTGAGCTAAAATTACAAGTAATTTATTAGGAAAGTGATTTATCAGGTGCCAGAATTTGTTCTTTCTCAGTTATTTATACTTGAAGTAATTATTCACTTCAATGGAGTGCAGTGCTTAATGCATTTAACACAAGTTCATGCGTCATGTGAGTGTTTAACACGTCTTTAATAATTAGCACCATTTTAAGCTCTCACTACTCATTACCATTGGGTCCTTGGCTCAGCTGTTTTAAGCTTACCTGTCTAATGCTATTTTCCAGACATGTATAGCCACCCACTACACCCCCCCCCCCCCTCTCTCTCTGGCACACAGGGTGTTCATGGATTAGTTCTAGCTCACACAGTCTGCCCCCAATCTAATCCTTATGAACACACTGAGAGCGTTAGGCTGTAGGCTGCACCATTATATGTTTATGTATATTTTGGGCTATGGACAATCCACAAAAAGTGAATCAATAAAGTGTGTCAACAAGCAGCAAAATTTTTCAGCAGAAGTGTGAATGACAGTGACTACCACAATGCAGTTCCTCTCGACCTTAACCAGCACTAATTAATTTTACAAAAATATAATATGGCAGTCACATATGATGTCAGATGCTAACACCTTTAATGTATACACCGTGGCATTGAAGGATTACCATATATGTGACACTAGACCACAAAACCAGTCATAAGTAGCACAGGTATATTTGTAGCAATAGCCAAAAATTCCATGAAGATATTTAGTAAATTTCCTACCGTAAATATATAATTTTTTTTTTAGCAATATACAGTGCTAAGGACTTCATTTAAAGGTGTTAGCATCTGACATCATATGTGACTGCCATATTATATTTTTGTAAAAGTAATTAGTAATCTTTAAAGGTGATTTTCTCAATATTTAGATTTTTTTTGCACCCTCATATTCCAGATTTTCAAATAGTAATAATCTCGGCCAAAAATAGTCCTATCTTCAATATCAAAAATTGACCCGTATGACCGGTTTTGTGGTCCAGGGTCACATATACCATGATATTCATATGATAAGCCAAAGTACTTTTAAAAAAATGCAATGGTAGTACCAAGGTTTATGTCAAAATAAAATAAAAATAAAAAAATGATATTGCCATGATACCCGTCAAAAAAAATCTGAAATTACCATGTCCAAAAAGCATGGTATTATTATGGTACCCATCCATGTAAAACATCTGATTTTACCCTGTTTATTGTATTGAGTTCTGTTAAGACAATGTATTAACATGGTACCTGTTCAAAAAAATGCACCCTTATCATGTCCAAAAACATGGTAATATCGTTGTATCTGGCCAAAGAAACATGCTTATCTTGCAGTGACCATGGTACCATGTTCAAAAAACATGGTATTACTATGATTCATGCAAAAAATGATTTCTATGATAGATGTCCCAAAACATTGTATTGCCATTACTATGCATAGTAATTTATCATTTATCATATCTTCCCATACTTTTTCTGGGCCACAATAAGCTAGGCTGTGGGCTAGGCTTTATGCTGATAGTCAAAGTTCAGGCTATGCAATGGGTGACTGATGTGCCTGCATTTTTCTTTCTCTCTTTTTCACCCTAAAACAGCCAAGCAACTGTCAGACCCCTGAACAAACAACATGTGTCAACCCACCTCAGAGACTCTCAGAAAGCCCTCCGCCAGTGGATGGCAAACCTAGTTTGGGTAAAACTCCAGACCCAACCCACTTTTATTGATAACATTTGTCTCTTAAGGTCATACCTTTTATTAATGTTTTGACTCTGTCTTTGCTCTTGACCTTTATAGATGACAGGCCAAAAATGGAGTCTGGTCCTATAAAGCCTGTATCTCCTGGGCCTAGGCCTTCAGATTCCACTTTAGAGAAAGGAGATGCCCCAAGTCTTCCATTATTAGCCTCTTCTTCTCCAGAGATGGCCTCTGATTTTCCCACTCATCCTTCAAGTGGATGCATTAAACTAACTGCTTCGGGAGAACTGGAATTGATTTCTCCGTCAGCTACCAAGGCTCAAACACATCTGGTTAATTCTGGTGGGGACTCTATTCCTGAAGCTTCTCTCAGACTTTCTGCTTCGCCCTCAACGTCCCTCAAAGTGGTAAATGGCCTTGCAGAGTCTCCATCTCCTTTATCAAGCTACGAAGAACCTGAGGTCCAGGAAGCCCTAAAGATATCATTGTCCTGCGAGGTTCAGCTGCCAACCCAGGGTACGTCATCCACGGAGGAGTCCAGTCAGGAAGTTCCAGTGGCCTTGGAGGAGCTCCAGACAAAGCACCTCCCTTCTCTAGCTGTACATGTGCCCTTGATCCCAACCGTACAGGCCTCTTCAAGCACCTCCTGCACCACTACTGTCCTTGGACCACCACCTGGTTTGGCACCACTTCTGCAACCAGTTGTCCTTGAGGTGCCAGAGCAAAGCAAGTCCTCAGACAATGTCCAAATAAAGGTTCAGGATGCTTCAGAATCACAAACTCAGAACAACTCTAGAAAGTTCATACCCTCAGGTAATTGTTATTGACATGATTGTGTTATAAATCAGGCAAAATTAAAAGTTGCTAATTGCATTGTCCTTTTTGTCATATCTCAAGCAGTTTCTGTTGTACCAAAGTCTTGGAAGAAACCAAATGAAGATGTTCTGATGGCGGAAACGAAAGAAAATGAGGTGAGATATTATTCTTAACAAAAAGAGAAGTAAATGAAAATTTTGTATTATTTAAATAAAAATAACATGCAGTACCTGGGAAAACTCAAATAAAAAAAAAATTTGTTTTGTTTTGGATTTTCATTGCTCAAAAAAAATCTAAATTATTTTTGTATTTTTCAAATTACTTTTTATTTTATTATTATTAATTATTTATTAATTATTTATTTATTTAGATTTTTGGGTTCATAGAATAAGGCCTACAAAAAACAAACCTAAATAAACCTTTACAGTCCTTCTGGATTAAACATGAAAATGTGAAATGTGTTGATAAATGTAATGTTTTTTTATAATATTAAATTATTAAATAATAAAACCTGTAAAATAAAACCTAAATGAACAGACTGATTTTTTTTCAGTCTTAATGTTATTGTAACATTATAATAACGGTTACCCTGTTGGTGGAAAAGGGATATTGGGATGTTGGAAAAGGGAGAATTGCAAAATCCCTTCACATAGCATAAGAGATTAATGACATTGTTATCATTGCACAAACCTCTATGCAGTCATTCATCTCACATAACAGCTCCAGGCCCTTGTGTAATGCTGCTTTTCTTCGCGTCACATTAGGAAGAGACCTCAAAGGACAGCTCTGCTGGTGATGAGGTCTTAGAACCAACCTTAGGGACCTACAGCAGCTCATTTACAGTGCCTGAGCTCCAGGAGAAGCTCTCAGAGGAGAATGGTGAGACTGAAACAGAGCCTTTCAGGAATGGGGTGGAGACAGAGAGCACTGACAGTGGCGTTACACTTGGGGACAGCAGGGGCTCCATGTGTTCACCTACTCCACTCATACCGGAAGGTAAGACTTCCAACAGGAACTAAATTAAGTTCTGATCTTTTAACTTTAGTGAAGATTCGGAGTGTAACAATACATGTATTTGTACCAAAGATGTGTTTACCGAACAAATAGGCTACAGCATTGTCTTAACCACTGCATGACTGGAACTTGATTAGAAACTTCCAGTTTAATTTATTGTTACTTTTATGAAATCTCATCTTTCAAATTCTGACCATTTTTTCAGGAAATCCAAACAATGCATGCTGTTTTGGTGCTCTTTGATGTGGCAAGACAGATCGCTATATAAACACCTTTTAATGTGAAATAAACGTGAATGAATGTCTCTTGACTCAATCATTGTTTTAACCATGGGAAGACGTCAGTAAAACGCTCGTACATCACAGCATTTCATTTACCTCTGGCGAGTCATCAGTGTCGACAGCTTGTTTGTTCGCTAGAGAGATTATGTCTAGAGAAAAGCATTTTGCTAAATATTGGGCTACTTACTCATTATATTTTAATTTACTTTTTGGTGATGTCTTAATTATTTAATGCATGTTTAATTAAATCTGTTATGAAACAAGTTGAAATAGCCACTGTGTAAATTAATATATTTCAACAACAAATAGGCTAGAAATTTTCTAATTTAGAAGTTAATTTAAAAACTCCATTATGTACAATTTACTTGATTTTTTTTATTTTATTTTTTAAGTTGAGTGTTGATTATTATATTTAAAGGTTTGGGCTCTGACGTTAATTGTAACCCTAGTAATTGTAATTGTAACCCTCAGTAAACCATTGTTTAATTATAATAATAATAAAAAAGCTATTTTATGTATAGTTTCCTCCCTGCTGTACCGAAATCATACTGAACCGAAATAAAAACTGAGGTACAATCCAAACCGTTATGTTTATGTATCATTACACCCCTAGTGTAGATACGTATTTCTTTCGTTCACTGGAGATCAAATTCATCCTGTTTGTTAAATAGCCATTAGACTTTGGTTTACAGCACAGAAATGTCATTTTTAGGTGAATTATCTGATTTATTACTCACCTTCATGTTGTTCCAATTACTTAAGACCTTCGTTAATTTTTGGAGCACAAATTAAGATATTTTTTATTAAATAAAAAGAATGACTTTATTCAACAATTTGTCTCCTCCGTGTCACCCTGGCGCCATTTCGGAGAGTATCACATACGTAAGCAACGTATGTACACGGATATGTTGTTTACATTCAGATCAAAGTAGAAACAACGTAAATCGCGTATCCGTATACAGTGTTACTGACACAGAAAAGCATATGTTGTGTACGTATGTGATACTCTCCAAAATGGTGCCAAAGTGACGCAGAGGAGACAAATTGTTGAATTAAGCTATTTTTGTTTTCTTTGTGCACAGAAAGTATTTTCATAGTTTCGTAAAATTAAGGTTGAACCACTGATGTCACATGGATTATATCCTTGCTACGGTTCTGAGCCTTGATCGTGTAAGGATCATTGGGAGGGTCAGAGAGCTATGCATCAAAAATATCTTTATTCATGATCCAAAGATCAACGAAGGTCTTTCAGAGCATGAGGAATTGAGTGACAGAATTTACATTTTTGAGTGAACTATCCCTTTAAGAGTTTTCTTCTTGTTTGCATCACCAAAAGCACTTTACAATCATATACTGTGTTTTTGTTGATAAATTGCATAATATATCTGGCCTACCATTGCTGTGCTTTTTCCACACCAGGTCTTGTGCAGTCTAATGGAAAGAGACAGTATGACCGGGACTTCCTGTTGGGTTTTCAGTTTATGCCGGCCTGTGTGCTGAAGCCAGAGGGACTGCCTCAAATCAGCGATGTGGTGCTAGACAAGGTGGGTTTTGTTGTTGTTATTCCTTATGTTGTCAGAAGAGTGGGATTCCTTCTGGAAATTCAGCTGTCTGACTGTTTCATTTTGTAGACACACACAATGTGCATTTGATAAATAATAGTATTACTGTGTCATTTATGAAACATATCGAAGGATCATGTGGCACTGAGTAATGGCTGGTGAAAATTCAGCTTTGCAATCACAGGAATATATTGCATTTTAAAATATATAAGAAAATAGAAAATAGTTATTTTACATTTTTATAATGGTGTTTTACTGTATTTTTGATCCAATAAATGCAGCTTTGGTGAGCATAAGACTTTTGAAAAAATGCCATACATGTCTAATCATGGTTATTAACCTCATAAATATGCAAGGTAAATCTTAACCCATTTTGTACAATGTGAAATCCCGTAACCAGAGGTTAACAGGGTGATCCGAACTTTTTCAGAGCCAAAAACTAATTCTTTGCCTACTTCCCTAAAAAAAGAAAAAAGGGACTTAACATTTTAGTCTAATGCTGCTTAAAACATGTACAGTAATACAAGTATGTTCCCCTGACTCTTTAAACTTCAACTGAGTTGCACTCTCCCTTGACGTCCTGTTTCCATTAAAATTGCATTACGGTTATGTCATACTTGGCAGTAGGCATCATTTAGCCTAAAGACGTTAGAAAAGAAATGCCCTGCCCCTGTTCGATGCATAGTCTTAAACTTCAGTCTAATGTGTTGATAAAAGAGAGTTTACAGTGAGTTTGTCATTGTCAGTGATATATATTTGCTCAGTTACTGTTTTTGACAACATTGGTTTCTGTTGTTTCGAACGTACACGCTGTACTTTCAGTTTCCCATTTCAGTTCCTAGATTTTACTTTACATGTGTGCTCGCTCACATCTGTTTCTGGCTGTTCTGGTTCCCTCCGTCACAAGCTGACCGGAGTGTAAATCGTTGAGCATGTTGTTGACATATAAATAACAAATGGAGCTGGTCTCCATGGCAGATACTGTTTCCCCTCAGTTCTGTAGGGCAAGGGAAGGCTGGTCTCAAACCAGCTTCTCTCATACTGGTTTTGATAAAGATACAAATGGGTACAGCTAGTCCAAGATCAGCATAAAGCAGGAGGGGAGGGAGATCTGGTGTTTCATTCATGTCACAGCTCTATTTCTCACCGCGCCTCCTGCTGGATAACTCTTGGAAATGATCTCATCTGTTTCAGATTAACCAAAACAAGCTGCCGCTGAGGTCTGTGGACCCCAGGTTGATTTCCAGGGGTACTCCCCAGGATTTCACTCCCGCTTTTGCTGACTTCAGCAGGCAGATGCCAGGAGGACATGGTGCTCCAGTGAGTTTTAATAAATCATATACTCAATTACAGACGAGAATACCAAAATAGCTTAAGGTATGCCCACACAAAAACATCTTGATCTATCAACCCATGCAAGTATGATTAAGCAGTTTTGGTAGATAAATGTATCCATTATAAAAACACTAAAAATAATACCTGGGTCCTTTCTTTAGATTTTTGGGGTGAGATAGAAGTAATTGTGTTTTGCACAAAGTAAATGAAGATTTTTTTTTTTTTTGCCTTATGAAATTATTTTCATAACCTTAAACATTTCCCTCTAAATTATCATTACTGCATTAATGCAAAAATCATTGCTATGAAAAAATATTGTCAAAACTTTACATTTTAATATTACTGCTTTTAATTTGTTTAAAAAAAAACAGTTTCTCCCCTATTTTCTAATATGATTTCATAGTAGAAAACATAAAATGACTCAAAGTCAAACATCGACAAATATTACTTTAATGTCAATTTGGTGGTAAAATGTGCATCATATAACTCTTCTTTTCTATCTGTGTTCTTTATCCGAAGCTTATAAACGTGCGGCGACTTCCACCACGCAAAATCATTGTCAACGTTTCTGTTATTGATGACGTTCAGCTCAAGAAGGCAGAGAATGCCTGGAAACCTGGGCTGAAGAGAGAGAGTGTGATGGATGACCCAGAGGCCCTGAGAACCCAGGTGTGGATTTCTGTCATGCATAAGTGTTTGAAACATTCACAGTAAAAGAAGCACTCAAGACGGCAACAGATACACACTTGAGATTGAATTAGACGGTTGTCACGTATGGTGGCGTTTGTCAGGCACAAGAGTTTTATTTGGCGTTCTCACATCTTGATTTGTCACATTAAGCAAAAGCATGTTTATTTTATCCGAAGGTTGTATTGTCGATTTTGAACTCCAGTGTGTCGGCAATCTGTTGCTTTTCTGGCATTTCAGGAGTTGTTCCGAAGGGTTCGTAGTATTTTGAACAAGCTCACGCCTCAGATGTTCAATCAGCTGATGAAGCAGGTGACGGATCTCACCATCAACACAGAGGAGAGGCTGAAGGGAGTCATTGACCTTGTGTTTGAGAAGGCCATAGATGAGCCCAGCTTCTCTGTGGCCTACGCCAACATGTGTCGCTGTCTGGCTACGGTACGTTTCGTACACTTTGGAGTTAACTGTGCATTGCGCGATTGTGAAATTTCCACGTTTGCGTTAATTTGCCTCATATTATTCATTCTTAAGTATGTCGTGGGTATTTCTTCCTCTTGTGATCCAATTGTAGCTCAAAGTGCCCACGGCAGATAAACCTAATACCACGGTAAACTTCCGGAAGCTGCTATTGAACCGCTGTCAGAAGGAATTCGAGAGGGACAAAGTGGACGACGTCGTACTTGAGAGAAAACAAAAGGAGCTGGACTCTGCCACATCAGTAATTATTTAATAATGATTATCAAGAATCTCATCTTAGTAGTCTTTTAGACATTCTGTCTGTAATGGCCATTTACATTTCGTCATTTAGCAGATGCTTTATCCAAATGATGACAATAGAAGCAATATTTATTAACAATATTGACCTGTTATATGTTCAGAGATCAAGGGAATTTGGATTTCTCAGTTCATTACCCCTTTAAAAGGCATTATTGAAAGAATTATGGGATTTATGTGCAACCCTTTTTTTTTAGCCCACAGAAAAGGAAAAACTGCAGGAGGAGCTAGAGGAGGCGAAGGACAAGGCTCGGCGTCGCTCCACGGGAAATATCAAATTCATCGGTGAGCTGTTCAAGCTCAAGATGCTGACAGAGCCCATCATGCATGACTGTGTTGTGAAACTACTAAAAAACCATGACGACGAGAGCTTAGAGTGCCTCTGCAGACTCCTCACTACCATCGGCAAAGACCTGGACTTCGAGAAAGCCAAGGTAACTTGCCCAACAGTTCACCATTATACATTCTGGAGCCGCACTGATCGTATTTCACAAGATCAGTGGTGAAACTCCCTTGGAAAGGGAAATTTGAAAGGCATAGAATATTTAGCTTTTTATTTAAATCATCTAATATGACCATTACAGAAACTAGAACCATTGTAAAACCTCATCTCACTAATGGAAAAAGTATGGTTCACTTAGCAAACAGCCGAAGAACTTCCCTCTGAGACAGGAAGGGAACTAAGATTAAAAATTCTTTTTTGCCATGACATAGGGTTGATTTGTGAGGAATTGCAGCATAATGAATGGTTTAAGTCAAATTGTTAGAGTAATAATGTAACCCTCCATGATGTAAGTGACGAATCAGTTTGAATTAAAGACATACAAACCATCTACTAAAGAAAAACATTTTCAAGACCTGCAGAATCTTGCAATGACTTAAACCTTAGTGGGAAAAATTGCAACTTATCTATTCACAGTATGGCCGGTAAATATTGGTCAAAGTTTGGCAAAACGTCGATTTTGTACTGTTTATTTATTTTTTTAACAGGAAGGTATATCATAAATCATACATACATTTTCTTGTCTATCCTATTCTTTGAAAAAAGAAAAAAATAATAAAAACAATTGCTACGGGTTCTGTGCTAGTCTAACTGAGACTTGTCATGGCACTTGTATACTGTTGTTGTTCACTTGTTGGTCTGATTGCTATTCTCATTTGTAAGTCGCTTTGGATAAAAGTTTCTGCTTAATGATTAAATGTAAATGTAAATCAAGTAGAGATGTGCTTCCTCAAAGTTAAGTTCCTCAAAGAAAATTATTGGATATCCTGGAACAATTCAAATGCCGGAACCTTGCAAATATTGGCAAATCCTGCAATTGGTTTCACCTTCGAAGTGCACAGTGTGGCGATGTTTTGTTTCAAACGGGACTAATACATTTATTTATTTATTTATTTTTTAATAGGACAGTTGCACAAATCCAGCCAATCGGAGTAGAGCTTGACATTATCAGAAAGCTTTTCGCCTTTTTTGTGTGCGATATGCATCAGACATGCAGTCTGTGTGAGGCTGAGACTGCAGTATATAAGGACTAGAGCTTTATTTAGCACAAAAGAATTCTTAAAAGCTGAATCTTTCGATGAATTCTTAACTAATCACATAATCACTGTTGTTTACTTGGCATTCCTTCAGCACGCCTCTGCTGTTTGTTTGTCTGATAAAACAGGCTACTAATAAATCAGTCCAGTACTTTGGAAAGACAGCGCTCAGCAGGCCGCCAGAGCTCATGCTGTAAGGTGTTAACTGTGATGCTCAAAGAGGAAGGGCAGGTTCTAATCGTTTTGTTTGTGTATGCCTTCTGTATTGAGACTGCATTACGTGGCAGTCTGCATATTCTAAATAGCATGCAGTAAATAAAATAACATTAGAATTGAATATAGAAATATTTTAATGCAATTACTGGATACTGTAAATTAAATGGAAGATCATATTGCATTGAACACATCTGCATTGTGGGAAATGGAATTCCACCCTGCGTGTTCTGTTGTGTACTGTACAGGTAGCTTACCTTGCTTATTTAAGCATCATTCTGGGAACATTACACACATAGTACAGTAGTATGTACTGCAGCACTAGTGCAAGTATGCTATTCTTCTCAACATAGCCTGTTTATGTTGTTTTTACAGTGGGCTTTGGGCTTTGAGCTTTGACTGGAGCAGTTTCCCAGCGGAGCTCCTTCTCGTCATAGCATGACTGTGGTAGCTTTGAGATTTTCATCTTTAATCTGATCCTAAAGATGTTGAAATGCCTTTGTCATTTGAAGTCCTTCAGTGAAATGGCATTGTAGCTGAACAATGGACTGAGCTGGGAAAATGCCATTTAAATATGCTGCAATGCAAAGCAAAAAGAATGAGGGATATTCAGGCATGGGGGTAAATATAATTTGAGCACTGTACACACGCAGTCTAAATGTGTTCCAGCTGGACCCAACAGACGCCCATAAACCCTGGAGCAAAGTATTAGGCAAGAGGGTAGATGTTTTCTGTATCCTTCCTTTCTTTCTTGCTGACCTTGCGGCACCAACTTCAGGCGTTTTTCAGCCCGCAGGGAGTCAGGTTGGGAAATAGGTTCTGCATTTATTGACCTTACTGATTTAGGAGCAGTTCTTTACCTCAAATATTACTTTTAGATTTACGATGGCTCCCATAATGGATGGGCACAGGAAGATCTGTGCCACATGATCACACATCGCTGTCTGTCTTCATTTATAATCAGTCATTTTGCAGAGATGTTGTTATCGACATGGACACATGAACTTAGTGTTTTATATTCGACTGATATGTTGCTGCTCTGTGTCCTTGAATAGCCCCGTATGGACCAGTACTTCAACCAGATGGAGAAAATTGTCAAAGAGCGCAAGACATCGTCACGGATACGGTTCATGCTACAGGATGTGATAGATTTGAGACTGGTAAGTGCCATGGGGGATTGTGAGTGTGTTTGTTTGTGTGTGTGTGTTGAGAGCGTACAGGAAGGCCTGGCTTTGATACAAGTAACAGGGAAAGCAAAAACATCTGTGTGGTGTTTTTACACTCTTATTTTTTATGTAATTAAAAACTTCATAATCTATATAATATATAATGGCTTAACATGCACAAAAATGTACTTACTTGGGGTTTCTTTTATAATTATTAGGGCTCAAGCCTGGAGGGCGAGAGCCCTATTGTTTTCCTTAGGATTATTTGTTATTATTATTAGGGCTCAAGCCTGGAGGGCGAGAGCCCTATTGTTTTCCTTAGGATTATTAGGGCTCAAGCCCAAAGGGCGAGAGGCCTATTGTTTTCCTTAGGATTATTTTTTATTATTAGGGCTCAAGCCTGGAGGGCGAGAGCCCTATTGTTTTCCTTAGGATTATTTTTAGGGCTCAAGCCCGAAGGGGCGAAGAGCCCTATTGTTCTTCTAAGGATTATTCTTCTTATTATTATTTTTTTTATTTTTTATTAAACCTTCCGGGGGTTTTTGGGGGCCTTAACATGCTCAAAAACTCTTGAAAATTGGCACACACATTGGAATCTGCGGCCATCAGGACGCCACAGAGACTTGGACCCGGGCGTGGCACAGGGGCTCTACAGCGCCCCCTGGAACACAGTCAGAAATCTTGAACCATAGCTCACACACACTAGCATGTATTTATATGAAACTCAGTACACTTATAGATGTCATTGAGCCGAACAACTTTCACACTTTATGTCATAGGCTCCGCCCAACAGGAAGTCAGCTATTCAGGGCTGTTTAAAAAAAGCATGCTCTGGAATTTGAAATACTCCTCTGAGGTTTTCAACC
This sequence comes from Carassius gibelio, assembly GCF_023724105.1. Lineage (NCBI taxonomy): Eukaryota > Metazoa > Chordata > Actinopteri > Cypriniformes > Cyprinidae > Carassius > Carassius gibelio. Next base: position 15,256,155 of record NC_068406.1, read on the forward strand.
CGTTCGCCACGAAACTCGGTGAACATGATCTCAAGACATTGGGGATGAAAAATTGCGAGGGGATTTTTGATATCTCGAACGGTTTGCCCGTGACGAGGCGTGGAAATTATGGCGAGAAATGAGAAACAGGAAATGTCTAATAACATCCACATACATTTCCTGAGTTTGATCAAACTTCATTTATTTGTTCGTTGTACGATACCGATCGTATATATGTGACTATTAAGAGTCAACATTATAGCGCCACCAACTGGCAGCAGGAAGTGAGTCATTTTCCAAATGCTTTGAATTCAGCATCTTATTTTTACTCTATTTACTTAAAACTTCATCAGAATAATGACAAAACACGGCCGATGTAAATCTGTTGTGGGGATATTGATATCTGATATAGTGTTGCCATGGCAACGTGTCAAACTTGAATGTTCTGTTATGGTGAGTTTGAGGCAGACAACAAGCTCAGATTTACATGAAACTCAAAACACATATCAGTATTAGTGACAGCTAGACAATGGCAAAAGCTTTTAAAAGGGCGTGAAGGAGGCACTCTATAGCGCCACCTTTTGTCAAAAGTGGGGGGGTTAGTTTTAGCTACAGACACCAAACTTGGTACATAAATTGTTCTTTTAAAGACGGACAACTTTCTAATTCACAGTCATCAGCTACGACCAACAGGAAGTCGGCTATTTTGATTTGAATATTTAAATTGAGCTCTGATTTAATGCATACTCCTCACAGGAAATGTTCACTATACTCACCAAACTTTGTCTACATGTTGAAAAAACATTGAGGAACTTAAATTGCGAATGGATTTTGGTTAGCTTGAACGGTTTTGTCGTGGTGATTTTTTGAAATGACAGTAAAAAGGGAATCATTAATTGTCTTGTATTTTTAAATTGCAGCTTCCAAACACTTAAAAAAAAATTCATACAGAGATCAAATCATTCTGAGGACATATGCATAGTTTCATGACTTTACAACATTGTATGATTAAAAGAAAATTAAAAAACTGTCAGACATCTCAACTCACTCTGTCCCTCTGTTTGAGGAATGTATGTGTGCTGACTGAGTGTGTGTGTGTGTGTGTGTGTCTGTGAGTGGGGGATGGGCATGAGCTGAGTGGCAGACACAATGAGAGACAGAAAGAGAGAGAGAGAGAAAGAGAGAGAGAGAGAGACTTAATCATCTCTTTAATCACCAGAAAAAAAATGTATTTTAAATTGTTATTTTTTGTTGCTGTCGCTAACATTGCTGTTTTCATTACAGCTTAAGAAATCTCTTAGGCCTTATCCTTTTCTGACAGTTTCAGGAATTAAAAACAAAATTCTAAAAATACTTATTTGTGCTGCAAATAATAATTTCAAACTCATTTGATACTGACCTATTCCATCCTGTGACATGACATTTATCTTAATTTACATAATCTCATGGATGTAACAGTAAAACTGTTCAGCTCACAGATGAAGACTAAGCTGTAATGCAAGCAGAACTTTCACAAATGCTTATAAGTCATTAAAGGATTTTATAACACTGTAAAATAATGTCTAATTTGTTAACATTAGTAAATGCATTGGTAACACTTTATAATAACTGCACTCATTAGTAAATAGTCAGTTCATGCTTTATAAAGTCTTGTCCCAACTTAATAGTCATTAATAAGCAGCTTATAAATACAGCTATAAATAGCTTGATCTTGGTTTATAAGCACATTTATTAAAAAGGAGAGTAAATGGTCAGTTATCTTCCTATGAAAAATAAAAAAATGAAAATAAACAAACAACAACACAGATTGATACAGAACTCAGAAATTTTATTGTGGATTTATGATCAAATCAGCCTGTAAATGAATCATACTCCTCCAAGAAGACACAAGTAGTTCACACCAAACTTTTTCAACATGATGCCAATATACTGAAGATGTTAAATTGCGAATGGGTTTAAGATACCTTAAATGGTGTGGCCATACCGATTTATTAAAGTAACATAAAAAAATACAATAGTTATTTTACCATATCTTTAACATTCTTCATTCCAACTCTTCATAATTTTTTATATACGTAGAAGTCATCATTTGAAGGAAGCACAGTAAGTTTCATAGCTTTATCATTTTCAAGAGCCAGCTTAAAATTAAAACTATCATAACATATAAATCAAGCTTGCAATTCTTAGTACCAATAATGGCCACCAGATGGAGCTATAGGATTACTTTTAAATAATTATTGTAGAAACGAATATGATTTAAATCATTTATAGAAATCTTTCAAAGAAAAATATGTATTTTACTGATAAAATGACCCTCACTTAATTAGAATAATATGCTGAAGTTTTGTAAAATACTGTGTATTAAGAATAATTCTTTATAGGCTTTAAGGACAGATAAGTTTGGAGTGACTCTTGAAGGATCAGCACCACATCCTCTTTTACCACTGTTTAAAGAATGTATCTTACAGAACAGGTGCGAATGAATTTTGGATAGCTTGAATGGTTTTGTCATGGTGATTTTTTGAAATAACAGTAAAAAAGGAACCAGTAAATGTCTTTTATTTTTTTAAGTGCAGCTTCTAAACACTTCAACAAAATGTACACATAGAAGACAAGTCATGCTGAGGAAATATGCATAGTTTCATGACTATACAACACTATATGGATGAGAGAAAATTAAAAAACTACCATACATCTGATGTCACTCTGTCCCTCTGTCACTGTGGGTAATGTGTGTGTGTGTGTGTGTGTGTGTTTGTGTTTGTGTGTTAAGTGTGAGTGTGTTAAGTGTGTGTGCTGAGTTTGTGTGAATGTGTGAGAGAGGGGATGGGCTTGGTGTCAGAGAGAGAGAGAGAGAGAGAGAGAGAGAGGGAGGGAGACTTAACCATCTCTTTAATCACCAGCAGAAAAAAATAAGCAATTTTGTGTTGTTGTTGTTGTTGTTTTTTCATCATTACAGCTTAAGAAATATCTTAGGCCTCAACATCAACTGTTGCTGCTTCATATAGCCTTCTCCCAAAATTAATAGTCATTAGTAAGCATTTTATAAATACAGCTATAATTAAATTGTTCATGGTTTATATGCACATTTATTTTGAGGAGATGCTGTAATCTTCCAAAAAAAAACAAAAAAAAAAACAAACAAACACAGAACTCAGAAACACTTATTTCTAGATGCAATAAAAGAAAACTGTACACTATATATATATAACACTATATATATAATAAAAGAAAACTGTACACTATATATATATAACACTATATACACTATATATATATAAGTTTATATTTAATTTTTTTTTTATCAAGTCAAAAATAACAGCAAATAACAATGTCAATAAAAAAACGCAATAATATTAGAATAGCACAACATATTGTGGAATACTATATTAAGACTTTATATATAGGCTTTATGAACAGATAGGTTTTGAGAGATTCTTGAAGTACTAGCATCACCTCCTCTTGTACGACGGCTTGAGGAATATATCTTCCAGATAGTACCGCCGCTCCCTATATGCAGAATACGCAGTCTTCGTAGGGCACCAACTCCCAGAGGGGGCACCATCCCAGTAGCTCAAAAAAAAATAAAACATGCGCCATTCTCCCATCCGCGCTCGCGACCGCTCGGACATTTGCGGATGAATGTTCGTAATTGATGGATGGACATCTATGCCCGGGTAAAAGACATCAGCAATCCGGCACAGAGAAAAGAAAAATAAAGTAAAAAACAAAACAAAAACAGGCATAAAGTTGGCTTGACATTGGACATTCGAGAGTCTCAAATTTAGGGACCTTCTCTAAAGTTACATGTGATATTGTTATACACTTTTCTAACGTCAGTAGTATTTGAAGAGAATGACTTACAGTCATAAAACAACTGTAATTGTCCATCTAGGTGACAGCTATAATGCACAATTAAATTGAATGTTTGATATTTATTAAAACAAACTGTAAGTCATATGTAAATTATGCTACTTTTTCACATGGGCTCAAACGCAAATTTGAAGCTCAATAGCATTTGAGGAAAAAGACTTGCAGTCATAAAACAATTGTAATGTGTTCATTTAGGTGTCAGCTACAATGCACACCTTATACATTTTTTATATATATTAAAATAAAGTGTTACTAAAGTTATATATATTGTTCTGCGTATGTGATTTCAAAGTCTAGATGGGTCGGATTAACCCTTTAACTGCCATTTCCCTTAAAATTTGATTGCCAGAGGGTTACTGTAAATGCTTATGCCCGCTGGGCACAGTTTTCCCGGTGCCACCGGGGTGGCGTTGCACTGATGGCTTGAGCCCGCCATCGCTGCTTGCAGCTATATTTTATTATTATTATTATTTTTTTCCAACGTTACGGGGGCTTTTGGGGTCCTTAACATGCTCGAAAACTCTTGAAAATTGGCACACACCTTGGAACCTGCGGCCATTAGGGCTGGGCAGAGACAGATATACGGGCGTGGCACAGGGGCTCTACAGCGCCCCCTGGAATACTGAGGGCCATATATCATACATACTTGCACGTAGACACACGAAACTCGGTACACATGTAGATCTCATCAAACCAAACAACTTTCGTACTGCATGTCATAGGCTCCGCCCAACAGGAAGTTGGTTATTTAGGGTTTAGTATTCATATTTTTCGTCAAAGTTGTGGGGGCTTTTGGGGTCCTTAACATACTCAAAAACTCTTGAAAATTTGCGCACACTTTGGAATCTGTGGCCTTTAGGAGCCTGCAGAGGCTGGGACCCGGGCATGGCACAAGGGCTCTACGGCGCCCCCTGGATCACAGTCAGAAATGTTGATGTATAGCTCACACATACTCACACATATGCATATGAAACTCAGTACACATATAGATCTCATCGTGCCGAACAACTTTCGTATTGCATGTCATAGGCTCCGCCCAACAGGAAGTCAGCTATTTAGAGTTATGTAAAAAGCGCATGCTCTGGAATTTGAAATACTTGTCATAGGTTTTTTTGCAGATTGCCACCAAATTCGGTCAACATGATCTCAAGACATTGGGGATGAAAAATTGCCAGGGGATTTTTGATATCTCTAACGGTTTGCTCGTGGCGAGGTGTTGAAATTATGGCGAGAAATGAGAAACAGGAAGTGTCTAATACCATCCACATACATTTCCTGATTTTAATCAAACTTCATCAGATTATTCTTTGTATGATGTCGATCGCATATATGTGACTATTAGGAGTCAAAGTTATAGCGCCACCAACTGGCAGCAGGAAGTGTGTCATTTTCAAAATGCTTTGAATTCAGCATCTTATTATTACTCAATTTGCTTCAAACTTCATCAGAATAATGTTAAAACACAGCCTATATAAATCTGCTGGGGGGATATTGATATCTAAAAATATTGTTGCCGTGGCAACATGTTAAACTGGAATACTTCTCAGGTGATTTTGAGGCATATAACATGCTTAGAATTTCATCAAACTCAGAACACATATCAGTATTTATGATAACTAGACACTGGCAAAAGTTCATAAGAGGGCGTGGAAGAGGCACTCTATAGCGCCACCTTTTGTCAAAAGTGGGGGGGTTAGTTTTAGCTACAGACACCAAACTCGGTACAAAAATTGTTCTCATCAAGACGGACAACTTTCTAATTCACAGTCATCAGCTACGATCAACAGGAAGTCAGCTATTTTGATTTGAATGTGGATTTTTTTTTACATTTAGCTGTGAATTAATGCATACTGCTCAGAGGAGAGTAACACTATACACACCAAATTTTGTCTACATGATGCCAAAACATTTTAAACAACTTAAATTGCCAATAGATTTTGGATAGCTTGAACGGTTTTGTCTCTGTGATTTTTTTTAAATGACATTAAAAATGGAATTATTAATTTTCCTGCATTTTTTAATTCCAAACACTTCAAAACCTTTTTTCATACAGACAAAAAGTCATTCTGAGTAAATATGGATAGTTTCACGACTTTACAACACTGTATGGGTAACAGAAAATTAAAAAACTGTCAGACATCTCATCTCACTTCTGTCCCTCTGTTTGAGTGTATGTGCTTAGACTTCCATTGTCTGAGAGAAATTGCGCCCCTACAGGTGCAATTAACGGAGTTTTAGTTTCTCTTTTAAATCGGTTAAAATACAAATAAATACTTAGATTTAATTCACACTGACAAGCTAAACCAACATATATGATTATTACCGGGTCAGGGCTCATTAATAATTGATGTGTGGTCAGTGATAAGTGAGAAACACGAGAAATTAATCACCGCTCTGAGCAGGAGCGTGTGGAATGACGAGCTCAGAAAAAACGAGTTTATTCTTGTTTCATAGCTATTAAGAATAAAGTATTGCAGCGATATCACACAATTCACAAATTGGAACACACCAAGAGCTAAATTAAGATGTTTTTGAACTGTTTGTGTGAAAATTAAATATTTGTGGCTGCCTATCTGAAATCACCGCTCCGATCAGCGCGCACAGTGCCACAAGTTCAAAACTAACAAATGTATTGTTTAAGAGCTTTTTAAAATAAAATATTGCCATAAATGCACACAATACACACATTATAACACAACAAGAGCTAAATACAGGTGTTTGTGACCCGTTTAAGTGTGCAAGACTATTTGAAAGCGCGACTGGCTCAATAACATATATCTCTCGAGCTGCATTCTGCCTTTCGTCGTACGAACGAACACATCACGGACAAGATTATTTCAAAATACATAATAGCTTGGCGAATATAAACGAAAACAGCCACGTGAACATAAACTGTTGAGAAATAAATCTGAAGTGGATCTACTGGATTTGAATATTAAGTGACCGCATATACCAGCTGCTTCTGTCTTCAATTTTAATCTATATATATAAAAAAGGAGACTCATTTGTCTTGGCTGCTTTTTTAATGTAGCGTATTTATTTATTTACTTTTTTATACATTTGTATAATTTCATAGTTTATGTATTACAATTATAAAAACAAAAATAAATTTAGCCACTCACATAGAAATATCTTAGGCCTTATCCTTTTCTGACAGTTTTAGGGATTTTAAAAAATCCTAAAAAACCTTATTTGTGCTGCAAATAATAATTTCAAACTCATTTGATACTGACCTATGACATCCTCTGACATGCTATTTATTTGAATTTACATAATGTCATGGATGTAACAGTAAATCTGTTCAGCTCACAGATGAAGACTACGCTGTAATGCAAGCAGAACACTTATAAATCATTTAAGGATTTGATAACACTGTAAAATAATGTCTTATTTGCTAACATTAGTAAATGCATTGGTAACACTTTATAATAACTGCACTCATTAGTAAATAGTCAGTTCGTGCTTTATAAAGTCTTGTCCCAACATTAATAGTCATTAGTAAGCAGCTTATAAATACAGCTATAAATAACTTTTTCTTGGTTTATAAGGACATATTTTAAAAAGGAGAGTAAAGGGTCTGTTATCTTCCTAAGAAAAATAAAAATAAACAAACACAACACAGATTGATACAGAAATATTTATTTCAATATGCAATAAAAGGAAACTGTACACTTGAATTATATATATATATATATATATATATATATATATATATATATATATATGTGTGTGTGTTGGTATGTGGGAAGCACAGTTTTTGAGTGCACTGTAGACTTGCTCTCCAGGTGGATTCTGGTTGTATGCAGTCCATAAGGTATGGCTTTGTGTGTACATGTGAACAAGGAGAGGACACAAGACGTTTGAGATCATTTTTAATGGAGTTCAAGTAATAAAGAAAGACATTTGTTATGCATCTACATCCGTCTGCATGGACTCTGTACGTGTTTTAAACTTGCCAACCCCTATTATCAACGGCATTGGAAAGCCAATACACACACACAGACACATGTATATATAAATATATATATATATCAGGGCTCCAGACTAACTTTTTACACTAGGAGCACAGTGGCCCCCAACTGAAAATTTTAGGGGCACAACCAGAAAATTTAGGGGCGCACACCGTAAATCAACATGCTAACCAAATCTACTAATTTCCACTGTATTACTAATAAATACTTTAATAATAGATGCAGAAATTACAATGTGCCGTTTCAAATTCAGTGTCACATTTTATTCTGCACTTTTGAAGATGCAACAAGGTAAACTGACAGCACCATCGCTGTCATGACAGTACAAATAGTAAACAAAATTCCATACACTCAGAATAAAAAATGTGCATAGTAAAAAAGTTTGTGTGCATGCTTTATCGTTGTTGTATGTTTCGTTAAGTTTTAAGCCATTCTTCCTTTGAAGGTCGAGCTGGCTTTTGTATTTGGTGAAAAGTAGTTCTAATAATTATAGTACCTCAGCCATCTGAATTCTTACAGCCAGTCTTCTCGAAAATGGTGAGTGTGGACCAGGGCCGGCCCTGACCAATTTGCAAGATTTTACCTGGCGCCTCATGCATATATATATATATATATATATACACACACACACACACACACACACACATTACAGCAGAACTGTTTCCAACACTCATAATAAATCATCATATTAGAATGATTTCTAAAGGATCATGTGATAGACTGGATGTCACATGTGACACTGAAGAATGGAGTAATGATGCTGAAAATTCAGCTTTGAATCACAGAAATAAATGATAATTTAAAGTATAATAAATTGAAAACAAATTATTTTAAGTTGTAATAATATAACACAATATTACATTTTTTCTGTATTTTTGATCAAATAAATGCAGGCTTGATGAGCAGAAGAAACTTCTTTCAAAAACATTAAAAATAGTAATGTTTCCAAACTTTTGGCCTGTACTGTATCCCCCCAAAACTGCACAACTGTAGAGTAAAAAAAAAAAAAAAAAAAAAAGTGATAATAAAAAATGCGTCTTAAAACTGATTGTACAAAATCACAGTCTGGGGACTCAGATCTCAGAACAACTGCTAACATTAAGTTTAAGGTAAAAATAACTGCCATGAAATTATAGTATCTTCTTACTCCTATGCAATAAATTGCTATTTCACTACATCTCTTTACCTCTGTCTTTATCCTCTTCTCTTCTTTTTGGCACTGTATCTATCGCAGACTATGCTCATTTATAATGTGTCATGTAAATTCGGTCTTCCGTCACAATCAGGAAACTTTCACCGTGTCTAGAACTTGCGCGAGCTTCCAGGCCCGTTTCTACGAGCTGTGTGTTAACAAAAGCAGTGCTGTATACATTGGATGCGGCGTCGGGCACGCTACACAACAAATTACCAACAACTGATCGTGCGCGCACTCTGTTTCTGACACACTTCAAGCACTCGATGGGCGGGGGAAGATTGAAGAGCCAGATTTTTTTTTTTTTTTGCTTTATTTGGAAGTGTTTTGAATTAATGGTTTTTAAATAGTAGCCTATTATAAAAAAAAAAATATTAAAAAAAAAAAAAATCACTCGTTCACTCATTCTGGCGCCCCTATGGATGAGTGGCGCCCTTAGCATTTGCCTATACCACGGGCCGGCCCTGGTGCGGACTTTTTTAGCCACACCAACCTCTGACTCTGAATCATCATCTGACGGTGACACTAGGCTCTGGCACTGGTACACTAGCCGCAGGTCGGAAGAACGAATCAATAGTTCGCTTGCTCATAGCTCAGACGCACGCACATATCAGGTTGTGATGATATTTGTCTCGGTTTCCTTCCCACAGATGTTTACGCCCGCTCAATTATCTCTAGGCCCCTCCCCCTCCACACATTTTAGCCACTTACAGTGGCCATTCCCTATTCTTCTCACACGCATTTGCCGCCTCACAGACAGGCATCACTCAATGAGACGCGAGTGTGTGCAAGTGTGTGTGTGTGTTTGCGTGCGTGCGTGTGCAAATCTACTGGTCGCACATGTGCGACTGGATGTAAAATTCAGTCGCACACTCTCAAAATTTGGTCGCAAAATGCGACCATTTGTTCGCAGTCTGGAGCCCTGTATATATTTGAAAAAAAAAAAATAATAAATAAATATATATATATATATATATATATATATATATATATATATATATATATACTTGATAGAATATATATATATATATATATATATATATATATATATATATATATATATATATATTTTTTTTTTTTTTTTTTTTTATCAAGTGTACAGCTGTACAGTTTCTTTTTATCCATCTTGAAAAAATATTTCTGTGTTCTGTATCCCTCTGTGTTGTGTTTGACTTTTTAGTTTGGTAGATGAATGTTCCTTTAAATCTCATTTGTGAATGATTTAAATGTATAAATAGTCTTTGCTTTAGATGAGCTCACAAAGGACTGTCACCATTAGGACTCCCTATGCATAGGGCCCGGGATCTTGTGCAGCGCCCCTGCTGACAACTAGAATAATGTTATAATACTTAAAGTATGAAAATACAATGATTGAACTTTATAGCTTAAGAACAAAACATTTATAGCTGTATTTATGAACTGTTTAATAATGCCTATTAAAGGAGTGCTATTATTATTTTTCAAATTTAGTTATACTGTAATGTTGTTGTTTCAGCATAAAAAAAAGTTCTGCAAAGTTACTAAGCTGAAAGTCCAATTCAAAAGGAGATATTTTATTTAACAAAAAACACTTTTTAAAAACTATAATGAACAAATTGTTTGGACTACAACAAATATTGTCCGGGATTTGTGATTTCACAAATATGGACGAATGGGATGAGAATTGGTTGAGCTGCACTATAGAAAGCAACGAGTGTGATACATATGTAGTTGACCATGAAGCCTGGAAGAGAAAAACAAAACTCCTTATATTCAGGTGTGAAGAATTATTAGGCATTTTTTCCTTTACTGATAAAATAAGCCCAAAAAAAGGTTTAACTCAGATTGAAAAATGTGTTTCTAAAGTTATATATATTGTTCTGTGAATGTGATTTCAAAGTCTAGATGATTCGGATTAACCCTTTAACTGCCGTATCCCTTAAAACCTGACTGCCAGAGTGCTATTGTGAATGCATGTGCCCGCTTGGCACAGTTTACCTGATGCCACAGGGGTGGTGTTGCACTGATGGCTTGAGCCCGCCATCGCTGCTTGCAGCTATATTTATTATTATTATTATTATTATTATTTTTTTCCAACGTCTCGGGGGCTTTTGGGGCCCTTAACGTGCTTAAAAAGTCTTGAAAATTGGCACACAGATTGGAACCTGCGGCCATTAGGGCCGGGCAGAGACTGATACACGGGCGTGGCACAGGGGCTCTACAGCGCCCCCTGGAATATGGAGGGCCATATATCATACATTCTTGCTCGTAGACGTATGAAACTCGGTACACATATAAATCTCATCAATCCAAACAACTTTTGTATTGCATATCATAGGCTCCGCCCAACAGGAAGTTGGCTATTTAGGGTTTAGTATTCAAATTTTTCGTCAAAGTTGTGGGGGCTTTTGGGGTCCTTAACATACTCAAAAACTCTTGAAAATTTGCGCACACTTTGGAATCTGTGGCCTTTAGGAGCCTGCAGAGGCTGGGACCCGGGCGTGGCACAGGGGCTCTACGGCGCCCCCTGGAACACAGTCAGAAATGTTGATGTATAGCTCACACATACTTGCACATATTCATATGAAACTCAGTACACATATAGATCTCATCGTGCTGAACAACTTTCGTATTGCATGTCATAGGCTCCGCCCATCAGGAAGTCAGCTATTTAGAGTTATGTAAAAAGCGCATGCTCTGGAATTTGAAATACTTGTCATAGGTTTTTTTCTCGATTGCCGCCAAACTCGGTCAACATGATCTCAAGACACTGGGGATGAAAAATTGCCAGGGGATTTTTGATATCTCGAACGGTTTGCTCGTGGCGAGGCATTGAAATTATGGCGAGAAATGAGAAACAGGAAGTGTCTAATACCGTCCACATACATTTCCTGATTTTAATCAAACTTCATCAGATTATTCGTTGTATGATGTCGATCGCATATATGTGACTATTAGGAGTCAAAGTTATAGCGCCACCAACTGGCAGAAGGAAGTGTGTCATTTTCAAAATGCTTTGAATTCAGCATCTTATTATTACTCGATTTGCTTCAAACTTCATCAGAATAATGTTAAAACACAGCCGATATAAATCTGCAAGGGGGATATTGATATCTAAAAAATTGTTGGCGTGGCAACATGTCAAACTGGAATACTTCTCAGGTAATTTTGAGGCATATAACATGCTTAGAATTTCATCAAACTCAGAACACATATCAGTATTTATGATAACTAGACACTGGCAAAAGTTCATAAGAGGGCGTGGAAGAGGCACTCTATAGCGCCACCTTTTGTCAAAAGTGGGGGGGTTAGTTTTAGCTACAGACACCAAACTCGGTAAAAAAATTGTTCTTATCAAGACGGACAACTTTCTAATTCACAGTCATCAGCTACGATCAACAGGAAGTCAGCTATTTTGATTTGATTGTGGATTTTTTTTTACATTTAGTTGTGAATTAATGCATACTGCTCAGAGGAGAGTAACACTATACACACCAAACTTTGTCTACATGATGCCAAAACATTTTAAACAACTTAAATTGCCAATGGATTTTGGATAGCTTGAACGGTTTTGTCGTGGTGATTTTTTTTAATGACAGTAAAACTGGAATTATTAATTTTCCTGCATTTTTAAATTCCAAACACTTCAAAACCTTTTTTCATACAGACAAAAAGTCATTCTGAGTAAATATGGATAGTTTCACGACTTTACAACACTGTATGGATAATAGAAAATTAAAAAACTGTCAGACATCTCATATCACTCTGTCCCTCTGTTTGAGTATATGTGCTTCAGACTTCCATTGTCTGAGAGAAATTGCGCCCCTACAGGTGCAATTACCGGAGATTTAGTTTCTCTTTTAAATCGGTTAAAATACAAATAAATACTTGGATTTAATTCACACTGACAAGCTAAACCAACATATATGATTATTACCAGGTCAGGACTCATTAATAATTGATGTGTGGTCAGTGATACGTGAGAAACACGAGAGATGAATCACTGCTCTGAGCAAGAGCGTGTGGAATGATGAGCTCAGAAAAAACGAGTTTATTCTTGTTTTATAGCTATTAAAAATAAAGTATTGCAGCGATATCACACAATTCACCAATTAGAACACACCAAGAGCTAAATTCAGATGTTTTTGAACTGTTTGTGTGAAAATGAAATATTTGCGGCTGCCTATCTGAAATCACGCCTCCGATCAGCGCGTACAGTGTCGAGCTCAAAACAAACGAATTTATTCTTGTTTAAGAGCTTTTTTAAATAAAATATTACCACAAATGCACACAATAAACCCATTGTAACACATCAAGAGGTAAATGCAGGTGTTTGTGACCCGTTTAAGTGTGCAAGACTATTTGAAAGCGCGACTGGCACAATAACATATATCTCTCGAGCTGCAGGATTCTGCCTTTCGTCGTAAGAACGAACACATCACGGACAAGATTATTTCAAAATAGCTTGCCGAATATAAACGAAAACAGCCACGTGAACATAAACCGTTGAGAAATATATCTGAAGTGGATCTACTGGATTTGAATATTAAGTGACCGCATATACCAGCTGCTTCTGTCTTCAATTTTAATCTATATAAAAAATGTAATTCATTCATTTTGGCTGCGTTTTTAATGTGTGTACGTATTTATTTATTTATTATTTTGCTCTAACAAGAATTAATCTATATTTAATTAAATCAATTACATTTTATTTTACATTTGATTTGTCCATTTCTGCATCTAAACGCCTAAAAACATAAAACATGCTCTATTATACTATTGTTAGCAATTTCTTTATCGTCCAATTTATCTGGTGTACACACTTTTATTTTCATAATAAACTTGTTTTATAGATTATACACAGTTACAGTGGTCTATAATAAATATTAACAGGTGTTATTCAAGCTGTTTAGAATGATTGCAGTAGGCTAAAAAACATTGGAAAACAATAACTGTTGTACTTTTTTATATATTTTGTATAATTTCATAGTTTATGCATTATAGTTATAAAAACAAATAAATTTAGCCACTCACATAGAAATCTTAAGCCTTATCCTTTTCTTACAGTTTTAGGAATTTTTAAAAATCGTAAAAAACCTTTTAATAATAAATAATTTCAAACTCAAAAAGTAAATAGTCAGTTCATGCTTTATAAAGGCTTGTCCCAATATTAATAGTCAGTAGTAAGCAGTTTATAAATACAGCTATAAATAGCTTGTTTTTGGTTTATAAGCACATTTATTAAAAAGGAGAGTAAAGGATCAGTTATCTTCCTATGAAAAATAAAAAAATAAAAATAAACAAACAACAACACAGATTGATACAGAACTCAGAAATTCTATTGTGGATTTATGATAAAATCAGCCTGTAAATGAATTCATTCTCCTCCAAGAAGACATAAGTAGTTCACACCAAACTTTTTTTTTAACATGAAGCCAATATACTGAAGATGTTAAATTGCGAATGGGTTTAGGATACCTTAAATGGTGTGGCCATAGCGATTTATTAAAGTAACATAAAAAAATACAATAGTTATTTTACTATATCTTTAAATTTTTTCATTCCAAACTCTTCATATTTTTTTATATACGTAGAAGTCATCATTTGAAGGAACCACAGTAAGTTTCAAAGCTTTATCATTTTCAAGAGCCAGCATAAAATTAAAACTATCATAACTTATAAATCAAGCTTGCAATTCTTAGTACCAATAATGGCCACCAGATGGAGCTATAGGATTACTTTTAAATAATTATTGTAGAAACAAGTATGATTTAAATCATTTATAGAAATCTTTCAAAGAAAAATAATATGAATTTTATGTATTTTACTGATAAAATGACCCTCACTTAATTAGAATAACAAGCGGAAGTATTGTGAACTGTATATTAAGAATAATTCTTTATAGGCTTTATGGACAGATACGTTTTGAGTGACTCTTGAAGGTTCAGCACAACATCCTCTTTTACCACTGTTTAAAGAATTTATCTTACAGAACAGATGCGAATGAATTTTGGATAGCTTGAATGGTTTTGTCGTGGTGATTTTTTGAAATAACAGTAAAAAAGTAACCAGTAAATGTCTTTTATTTTTTTAAAGTGCAGCTTCTAAACACTTCAAAAAAATTTACACATAGAAGACAAGTCATTCTGAGGAAATATGCATAGTTTCATGACTATACAACACTATATGGATGATAGAAAATTAAAAAACTATCATACATCTGATGTCACTCAGTCCCACTGTCACTGTGGGTAATGTGTGTGTGTGTGTGTGTGTTAAGTGAATTAGGTGTGAAACTATCAGTGAGCATTTAGTCTCCAGTGCCAACATTTTACAGAACTGCCACTTTCCTGGAGTCTCAGAATTACAATGCGTCAGGTTCTGAGAGATCTAAGATTCCAAAAAAATTTTTAATTAGAATACCATGAAGTATTGTGAAATACTATATATTAAGACTTTATATATAGGCTTTATGAACAGATTGGAGTGACTCGTGAAGGACCAGCACCACCTCCTCTTGTCCGATGGTTTGAGGAATATATCTTCCAGAATCCGGGATTAAGATTTAGGAGCTCATTTTTATTCCACCTCCTTTCCTGAAAGTCTGTCTTGCAGAATTGACTAAAAATTAATCTTCACATTAATTCCTAATTATTTTGCAATTCTTTTTGTCAGTTCTTCTTGACCTGTTTTTTTCTTCTTCTTTTCTGACCTCATGACCCAGTCAGCATTTTTGTACAATGGTCAAGTCTTAACTTATCCATTTCTGTATTGCATTTGTGTTTGATATTTCTCATGGGTATTTCATAATTTTCGACTTTACAGTTTGAGTTAAAACTCTTTTTTAGCGCATTCCATCTGTAAAAGAAAACATGCCTAATAATTCTACACACATGAATATAAAGTGTTTTTCTCTTCCAGCTTTCCTGGACTATTGTATAGCACTCATAAATGATTAAATAAAAATAATGGTAGTTATTAAGATTGTTATGGTTTGGAATTGGTAAAATGTTCTTGGAAAAAAATCACAATAAAACAATGTTTTAATGTTTAAGTTTGGAATATTAACTGACATGAATGAATGCTATATAAATATTGTTCATGTTAACATAATGTTTATAAATGGAATCTTATTGTAAAGTGTTACTAAAGTTATAAATATATATATATATATATATATATATATATATATATATATATATATATATATATATATATATATATATATATATATATATTGTTCTGTGAATGTAATTTTAAAGTCTAGATGATTCGGATTAACCCTTTAACTGCCATATCCTTTAAAACCTCACTGCCAGAGGGATATTATGAATGCATGTGCCCGCTGGGCACACTTTACCTGATGCCACCGGGGGTGGCGATGGCATTGGTGGCTTGAGCCCGCCATCGCTGCTTGCAGCTATATTTTGTTATTATTATTATTTTTCTTCAAGGTTTCGGGGGCTTTTGGGGCCCTTAACATGCTTAAAAAGTCTTGAAAATTGGCACACACATTGGAACCTGCGGCCATTAGGGCCGGGCAGAGACTGATACACGGGCGTGGCACAGGGGCTCTACAGCGCCCCCTGGAATACTGAGGGCCATATATCATACATACTTGCACGTAGACACACGAAACTCGGTACACATGTAGATCTCATCAAACCAAACAACTTTTGTACTGCATGTCATAGGCTCCGCCCAACAGGAAGTTGGATATTTAGGGTTTAGTATTCATATTTTTCGTCAAAGTTGTGGGGGCTTTTGGGGTCCTTAACATACTCAAAAACTCTTGAAAATTTGCGCACACTTTGGAATCTGTGGCCTTTAGGAGCCTGCAGAGGCTGGGACCCGGGCGTGGCACAGGGGCTCTATGGCGCCCCCTGGAACACAGTCATAAATGTTGATGTATAGCTCACACATACTTGCTCGTATTAATATGAAACTCAGTACACATATAGATCTCATCGTGCTGAACAACTTTCGTACTGCATGTCATTCGGCTCCGCCCAACAGGAAGTCAGCTATTTAGAGTTATGTAAAAAGCGCATGCTCTGGAATTTGAAATACTTGTCATAGGTTTTTTTGCCGATTGCCACCAAATTCGGTCAACATGATCTCAAGACATTGGGGATGAAAAATTGCCAGGGGATTTTTGATATCTCGAACGGTTTGCTCGTGGCGAGGTGTTGAAATTATGGCGAGAAATGAGAAACAGGAAGTGTCTAATACCATCCACATACATTTCCTGATTTTAATCAAACTGCATCAGATTATTCGTTGTATGATGTCGATCGCATATATGTGACTATTAGGAGTCAAAGTTATAGCGCCACCAACTGGCAGCAGGAAGTGTGTCATTTTCAAAATGATTTGAATTCAGCATCTTATTTTTACTCGATTTGCTTCAAACTTCATCAGAATAATGTTAAAACACAGCCGATATAAATCTGCTGGGGGGATATTGATATCTAAAAATATTGTTGCCGTGGCAACATGTTAAACTGGAATACTTCTCAGGTGATTTTGAGGCATATAACATGCTTAGAATTTCATCAAACTCAGAACACATATCAGTATTTATGATAACTAGACACTGGCAAAAGTTCATAAGAGGGCGTGGAAGAGGCACTCTATAGCGCCACCTTTTGTCAAAAGTGGGGGGGTTAGTTTTAGCTACAGACACCAAACTCGGTACAAAAATTGTTCTTATCAAGACGGACAACTTTCTAATTCACAGTCATCAGCTACGATCAACAGGAAGTCAGCTTTTTTGATTTGAATGTCGATTTTTTTTACATTTAGCTGTGAATTAATGCATACTGCTCAGAGGAGAGTAACACTATACACACCAAACTTTGTCTACATGATGCCAAAACATTTTAAACAACTTAAATTGCCAAAGGATTTTGGATAGCTTGAACGGTTTTGTCGTGGTGATTTTTTTAAATGACAGTAAAAATGGAATTATTAATTGTCCTGCATTTTTAAATTCCAAACACTTCAAAACCTTTTTTCATACAGAAAAAAAGTCATTCTGAGTAAATATGGATAGTTTCACGACTTTACAACACTGTATGGATAACAGAAAATTAAAAAAACTGTCAGACATCTCATCTCACTCTGTCCCTCTGTTTGAGTATATGTGCTTCAGACTTCCATTGTCTGAGAGAAATAGCGCCCCTACAGGTTCAATTCCCGGACTTTTACTTTCACTTTTAAATCGGTTAAAAATACAAATAAATACTTAGATTTAATTCACACTGACAAGCTAAACCAACATATCTGATTATTACCGGTTCAGGGCTCATGGATAAATTATTTCTGGCCAGAGATACGTGAGAAATAGGAGAGATGAATCACCGCTGTGATCACGAGAGTCTGGAGTAAAGAGCTCAGAAAAAACGAATTTATTCCTGTTTTAAAGCTTTTAAAAATAAATTATTACAGCGATATCACACAATCAACCAATTAGAACACACCAAGAGCTAAATTCAGATGTTTTTGAACTGTTTGTGTGAAAATGAATTATTTGCGGCTGCCTATCTGAAACCACCGCCTCCGATCAGCGCGTACAGTGTCGAGCTCAAAACAAACGAATTTATTCTTGTTTAAGAGCTTTTTTAAATAAAATATTACCACAAATGCACACAATAAACCCATTGTAACACTACAAGAGCTAAATGCAGGTGTTTGTGACCCGTTTAAGTGTGCAAGACTATTTGAAAGCGCGACTGGCAGAATAACATATCTCTCGAGCTGCAGGATTCTGCCTTTCGTCGTACGAACGAACACATCACGGACAAGATTATTTCAAAATACATAATAGCTTGGCGACTATAAACGAAAACAGCCACGTGAACATAAACTGTTGAGAAATAAATCTGAAATGGATCTACTGGATTTTAATATTAAGTGACCGCATATACCAGCTGCTTCTGTCTTCAATTTTGATCCATATAAAAAATGAAACTCATTCATCTTGGCTGCTTTTTTTTAATGTGTGTACGTATTTATTTATTTATTTATTTATTTATTTATTTATTTATTTATTTATTTATTATTTTGCTCTAACAAGAATTAATCTATATTTAATTAAATCAATTACATTTTATTTTACATTTGATTTGTCCATTTCTGCATCTAAACGCCTAAAAACCTAAAACATGCTCTATTATACTATTGTTAGCAATTTCTTTATCGTCCAATTTATTTGGTGTACACACTTTTATTTTCATAATAAACTTGTTTGTTAGATTATACACAGTTACAGTGGTCTATAATAAATATTAACAGGTTTTATTCAAGCTGTTTAGAATGATTGCAGTAGGCAAATTTTTTGAAATGTAAATAAAATAAAAAAAATTTAAATAAATAAATAAATAAAAAACATTGGAAAAGAATAACTGTTGTACATTTTTATACATTTTGTATAATTTCATAGTTTATGCATTATAGTTATAAAAACAAATAAATTTAGCCACTCACATAAAATCTTATAGGCCTTATCCTTTTCTGACAGTTTTAGGGATTTTTAAAAATCCTAAAAAACCTTATTTGTGCTGCAAATAATAATTTCAAACTCAAACAGTAAATATTCAGTTCATGCTTTATAAAGCCTTGTCCCAATATTAATAGTCAGTAGTAAGCAGTTTATAAATACAGCTATAAAAAGCTTGTTCTTGGGTTATAAGCACATTTATTAAAAAGGAGAGTAAAGGGTCAGTTATCTTCCTATGAAAATTAATAAAAAAAACAAAAACAAACAACAACACAGATTGATACAGAACTCAGAAATTTTATTGTGGATTTATGATAAAATCAGCCTGTAAATGAATTCATACTCCTCCAAGAAGACACAAGTTCACAGCAAACTTTTTTAACATGAAGCTAATATACTGAAGATGTTAAATTGTGAATGGGTTTAGGATACCTTAAATGGTGTGGCCATAGCGATTTATTAAAGTAACATAAAAAAATACAATCGTTATTTTACTATATCTTTAAAATTTTTCATTCCAACTCTTCATAATTTTTTATATACGTAGAAGTCATCATTTGAAGGAAGCACAGTAAGTTTCATAGCTTTATCATTTTCAAGAGCCAGCATAAAATTAAAACTATCATAACTTATAAATCAAGCTTGCAATTCTTAGTTCCAATAATGACCACCAGATGGAGCTATAGGATTACTTTTAAATAATTATTGTAAAACAAGTATGATTTAAATCATTTATAGAAATCTTTCAAAGAAAAATAATATGTATTTTATGTATTTTACTGATAAAATGACCCTCACTTAATTAGAATAACAAGCTGAAGTATTGTGAACTGTATATTAAGAATAATTCTTTATAAGCTTTATGGACAGATACGTTTTGAGTGACTCTTGAAGGTTCAGCACCACATCCTCTTTTACCACTGTTTAAAGAATTTATCTTACAGAACAGGTGCGAATGAATTTTGGATAGCTTGAATGGTTTTGTCGTGGTGATTTTTTGAAATAATAGTAAAAAAGTAACCAGTAAATGTCTTTTATTTTTTTAAAGTGCAGCTTCTAAACACTTCAAAAAAATTTACACATAGAATACAAGTCATTCTGAGGAAATATGCATAGTTTCATGACTATACAACATTATATGGATGATAGAAAATTAAAAAAACTATCATACATCTGATGTCACTCTGTCCCTCTGTCACTGTGGTTAATGTGTGCGTGTGTGTGTGTGTGTGTGTTTGTGTGTGTGTTAAGTGAATTAGGTGTGAAACTATCAGGGAGCATTTAGTCTCCAGCGCCAACATTTTACAGAACTGCCACTTTCCTGGAGTCTCAGAATTATAATGTGTCAGGTTTTGAGAGATCTAAGATTCCAAAAAATGATTTAATTAGAATACCATGAAGTATTGTGAAATACTATATATTAAGTCTTTATATATAGGCTTTATGAACAGATTAGAGTGACTCGTGAAGGACCAGCGCCACCTCCTCTTGTCCGATGGTTTGAGGAATATATCTTCCAGAATCTGGGATTAAGATTTAGGAGCTCATTTTTATTCCACCTCCTTTCCTGAAAGTCTGTCTTGCAGAATTGACTAAAAATTAATCTTCACATTAATTCCTAATTATTTTGCAATTCTTTTGTCAGTTCTTCTTGACCTGTTTTTCTCTTCCAGCTTTCCTGGACTATTGTATAGCACTCATAAATGATTAAATAAAAAATAATGGTAGTTATTAAGATTGATATGGTTTGGAATTGGTAAAATGTGCTTGGAAAAAAATCACAAAACAATGTTTTGATGTTTAAGTTTGGAATATTAACTGACATGAATGAATGCTATATAAATATTGTTCATGTTAACATAATGTTTATAAATGAAATCTTATTGTAAAGTGTTACTAAAGTTATATATATATATATATATATATATTGTTCTGTGAATGTGATTTTAAAGTCTAGATGATTCGGATTAACCCTTTAACTGCCATATCATTTAAAACCTCACTGCCAGAGGGATATTGTGAATGCATGTGCCCGCTGGGCACAGTTTACCTGATGCCACCGGGGTGGCGATGGCATTGGTGGCTTGAGCCCGCCATCGCTGCTTGCAGCTATATTTATTATTATTATTTATTATTATTATTTTTCTTCAAGGTTTCGGGGGCTTTTGGGGCCCTTAACATGCTTAAAAAGTCTTGAAAATTGGCACACACATTGGAACCTGCGGCCATTAGGGCCGGGCAGAGACTGATACACGGGCGTGGCACAGGGGCTCTACAGCGCCCCCTGGAATATGGAGGGCCATATATCATACATACTTGCACATAGACATACGAAACTCGGTACACATATAGAACTCATCAATACAAACAACTTTCGTATTGCATATCATAGGCTCCGCCCAACAGGAAGTTGGCTATTTGGGGTTTATTATTCATATTTGTCGTCAAAGTTGTGGGGGCTTTTGGGGTCCTTAACATACTCAAAAACTCTTGAAAATTTGCGCACACTTTGGAATCTGTGGCCTGAAGGAGCCTGCAGAGGCTGAGACCTGGGCGTGGCACAGGGGCTCTACGGCGCCCCCTGGATCACAGTTATAAATGTTGATGTATAGCTCACACATACTTGCACGTATTAATATGAAACTCAGTACACATATAGATCTCATCGTGCCGAACAACTTTCGTATTGCATATCATAGGCTCCGCCCAACAGGAAGTCAGCTATTTAGAGTTATGTAAAAAGCGCATGCTCTGGAATTTGAAATACTTGTCATAGGTTTTTTACTCGATTGCTGCCAAACTCGGTCAACATGATCTCAAGACATTGGGGATGAAAAATTGCCAGGGGATTTTTGATATCTCAAACGGTTTGCTCGTGGCGAGGCTTTGAAATTATGGTGAGAATTGAGAAACAGGAAGTGTCTAATACCATCCACATACATTTCCTGATTTTAATCAAACTTCATCAGATTATTCATTGTATGATGTCGATCGCATATATGTGACTATTAGGAGTCAAAGTTATAGCGCCACCAAGTGGCAGCAGGAAGTGTGTCATTTTCAAAATGCTTTGAATTCAGCATCTTATTTTTACTCGATTTGCTTCAAACTTCATCAGAATAATGTTAAAACACAGCCGATATAAATCTGCTGGGGGGATATTGATATCTAAAAATATTGTTGCCGTGGCAACATGTCAAACTGGAATACTTCTCAGGTGATTTTGAGGCATATAACATGCTTAGAATTTCATCAAACTCAGAACACATATCAGTATTAGTGACAGCTAGACACTGGCAAAATTTCATAAGAGGGCGTGGAAGAGGCACTCTATAGCGCCACCTTTTGTCAAAAGTGGGGGGGTTAGTTTTAGCTACAGACACCAAACTCAGTACAAAAATTGTTCTTATCAAGACGGACAACTTTCTAATTCACAGTCATCAGCTACGACCAACAGGAAGTCGGCTATTTTGATTTGAATGTGGATTGTTTTTTACATTTAGCTGTGAATTAATGCATACTGCTCAGAGGAGAGTAACACTATACACACCAAACTTGGTGTACATGTTGAAAAAACATTGAGGAACTTAAATTGTGAATGGGTTTTGGATAGCTTGGATGGTTTTGTCGTGGGGATTTTTTAAAATGACAATAAAGATGGAATTATTAATTTTCCTGCATTTTTAAATTCCAAACACTTCAAAACCTTTTTTCATAAAGAAAAAAAGTTATTCTGAGTAAATATGCATAGTTTCATGACTTTACAACACTGTATGGATAACAGAAAATTAAAAAACTGTCAGACATCTCATATCACTCTGTCCCTCTGTTTGAGTATATGTGCTTCAGACTTCCATTGTCTGAGAGAAATAGCGCCCCTACAGGTGCAGTTACCGGAATAAAAAAGGGAGGAGACTGTCTTTTGGTTTCGATTTTAAATCGGTTAAAATACAAATAAATACTTGGATTTAATTCACACTGACAAGCTAAACCAACATATATGATTATTATAAGGTCAGGGCTCATTAATAATTGATGTGTGGTCAGTGATACGTGAGAAACACGAGAGATGAATCACCGCTCTGAGCAGGAGCGTGTGGAATGATGAGCTCAGAAAAAAACGAGTTTATTCTTGTTTTATAGCTATTAAAAATAAAGTATTGCAGCGATATCACACAATTCACCAATTAGAGCACACCAAGAGCTAAATTAAGATGTTTTTGAACTGTTTGTGTGAAAATGAAATATTCGCGGCTGCCTATCTGAAATCACTGCCTCCGATCAGCGCGCACAGTGTCACAAGTTCAAAACTAACGAATTTATTCTTGTTTAAGAGCTTTTTTAAATAAATTATTGCCATAAATGCACACAATACATCCATTATAACACTACACGAGCTAAATGCAGGTGTTTGTGACCCGTTTAAGTGTGCAAGACTATTTGAAAGCGCGACTGGCAGAATAACATTTCTCTCTCCAGCTGCAGGATTCTGCCTTTCGTCGTAAGAACGAACACATCACGGACAAGATTATTTCAAAATACATAATAGCTTGGCTAATATAAACGAAAACAGCCACGTGAACATAAACTGTTGAGAAATAAATCTGAAGTGGATCTACTGGATTTTAATATTAAGTGACCGCATATACCAGCTGCTTCTGTCTTCAAATTTAATCTATATAAAAAATTAAACTCATTCATTTTGGCTGCTTTTTTAATGTGTGTACGTATTTATTTATTATTTTGCTCTAACAAGACTTAATCTATATTTAATTAAATCAATTACATTTGATTTTACATTTGATTTGTCCATTTCTGCATCTAAACGCCTAAAAACCTAAAACATGCTCTATTATACTATTGTTAGCAATTTCTTTATCGTCCAATTTATCTGGTGTACACACTTTATTTTCATAATAAACTCGTTTGTTAGATTATACACAGTTATAGTGGTCTATAATAAATATTGACAGGTTTTATTCAAGCTGTTTAGAATGATTGCCATAGGCTAATTTTTAAAAATGTAAATCCCAAAAAAAAAAAAAAAAAAATGTAAATAAATAAAAAACATTGGAAAAGAATAACTTGTACTTTTTTATACATTTTGTATAGTTTCATAGTTTATGCATTATAGTTATAAAAACAAACAAATTTAGCCACTCACATAGAAATCTTAGGCCTTATCCTTTTCTGACAGTTTTAGGGATTTTTAAAAATCCTAAAAAACCTTATTTGTGCTGCAAATAATAATTTCAAACTAATTTGATACTGACCTCTGACATCCTGTGACATGATATTTATTTGAATTTACATAATCTCATGGATGTAACAGTAAATCTGTTCAGCTCACAGATCAAGACTAAGCTGTAATGCAAGCAGAACTTTCACAAATGCTTGTAGGTCAATAAAATCATTACAAAACACTTACAAATCATTTAAGGGATTTGATAACACTGTAAAATAATGTCTAATTTGTTAACATTAGCAAATGCATTGATAACACTTTATAATAACTGCACTCATTAGTAAATAGTCAGTTCATGCTTCATAAAGCCTTGTCCCAATATTAATAGTCAGTAGTAAGCAGTTTATAAATACAGCTATAAATAGCTCATTTATTAAAAAGGAGAGTGAAGGGTCAGTTATCTTCCTATGAAAAATAAAAAAAATAAAAATAAACAAACAACAACACTGATTGATACAGAACTCAGAAATGTTATTGTGGATTTATAATAAACTCAGCCTGTAAATGAATTCATTCTCCTCCAAGAAGACACAAGTAGTTCACACCAAACTTTTTTAACATGAAGCTAATATACTGAAGATGTTAAATTGCGAATGGGTTTAGGATACCTTAAATGGTGTGGCCATAGAGATTTATTAAAGTAACATAAAAAAATACCATAGTTATTTTACTATATCTTTAAAATTTTTAATTCCAACTCTTCATAAATTTTTATATACCTAGAAGTCATCATTTGAAGGAAGCACAGTAAGTTTCATAGCTTTATCATTTTCAAGAGCCAGCATAAAATTAAAACTATCATAACATATAAATCAAGCTTGCAATTCTTAGTACCAATAACGGCCACCAGATGGAGCTATAGGATCACTTTTAAATAATTATTGTAGAAACAAGTATGATTTAAACCATTTATAGAAATCTTTCAAATAAAAATAATATGAATTTTATGTATTTTACTGATAGAATGACCCTCACTTTATTAGAATAACAAGCTGAAGTATTGTGAACTGTATTTTAAGAATAATTCTTTATAGGCTTTATGGACAGATAAGTTTGGAGTGACTCTTGAAGGATCAGCACCACATCCTCTTTTACCACTGTTTAAAGAATGTATCTTACAGTACAGGTGCGGATGAATTTTGAATAGCTTGAATGGTTTTGTCGTGGTGATTTTTTGAAATAACAGTAAAAAAGTAACCAGTAAATGTCTTTTATTTTTTTAAGTGCAGCTTCTAAACACTTCAAAAAAATGTACACATAGAAGACAAGTCATTCTGAGGAAATATGCATAGTTTCATGACTATACAACACTATATGGATGATAGAAAATTAAAAAACTATCATACATCTGATGTCACTCTGTCCCTCTGTCACTGTGGGTAATGTGTGTGTGTGTGTGTGTGTGTGTGTGTGTGTGTTTGTGTGTGTGTGTGTGTGTGTGTGTGTGTGTGTTAAGTGAATTAGGTGTGAAACTATCAGGGAGCATTTAGTCTCCAGTGCCAACATTTTACAGAACTGCCACTTTCCTGGAGTCTCAGAATTACAATGTGTCAGGTTCTGAGAAATCAAAGATTCCAAAAAAATGATTTAATTAGAATACCATGAAGTATTGTGAAATACTATATATTAAGACTTTATATATATGCTTTATGAACAGATTTGAGTGACTCGTGAAGGACCAGCACCACCTCCTCTTGTCCGATGGTTTGAGGAATATATCTTCCAGAATCCGGGATTAAGATTTAGGAGCTCATTTTTATTCCACCTCCTTTCCTGAAAGTCTGTCTTGCAGAATTGACTAAAAATTAATCTTCACATTAATTCCTAATTATTTTGCAATTATTTTTGTCAGTTCTTCTTGACCTGTTTTTTTTTTTTCTTCTTCTTTTCTGACCTCATGACCCAGTCAGCATTTTTGTACAATGGTCAAGTCTTAACTTATCCATTTCTGTATTGCATTTGTGTTTGATATTTCTCATGGGTATTTCATAATTTTCGACTTTGAGTTAAAACAGTTTGAGTTAAAACTCTTTTTTAGCGCATTTCATCTGTAAAAGAAAACATGCCTAATGATTCTGCACACATGAATATAAGGAGTTTTTCTCTTCCAGCTTTCCTGGACTATTGTATAGCACTTATAAATGATTAAATAAAAAATAATGGTAGTTATTAAGATTGATATGGTTTGGAATTGGTAAAATGTGCTTGGAAAAAAATCACAATAAAACAATGTTTTAATGTTTAAGTTTGGAATATTAACTGACATAAATTAATGCTATATAAATATTGTTCATGTTAACATAATGTTTATAAATGAAATCTTATTGTAAAGTGTTACTAAATATATATATATGTTTGGGGAATATATATGTATATTGTTCTGTGAATGTGATTTTAAAGTTTAGATGATTCGGATTAACCCTTTAACCGCCATATTCTTTAAAACCTCACTGCCAGAGGGATATTGTGAATGCATGTGCCCGCTGGACACAGTTTACCTGATGCCACCGGGGTGGTGATGGCATTGGTGGCTTGAGCCCGCCATCGCTGCTTGCAGCTATATTTGCAAATTGTATTTGTGATTTTGTGGCCAGTAAAATGTTTTGATGTTTTTAAAAGAAAACCTCTCCTTTGCTCACCAAGAGTGCGTTTTATTAAAAAAAAAAATAATAATATTCTAGTGGTACAGTACAGTAAAATCAGTAATATGGTGAATTATTACAGTTTTTATCATTTTAATGTACTTGATTAAAAAAGTATTCATCTCAAATAATAGCATTTTAGATCATTTTAAAATGAGTATACAAATCTTTACTTTTTAATATAAAGTATGTAATGGAAATAATCATATTAATTTATAATAATTTATAGATTCTAATTTATATCATTTTAATTTAAGATATGTTTTTTATAAATGTAAAAATATACGTTTAAACTAGTAATCAGAAACGGGAACACTTGAACTCAGTGGCACAGAATACTGTATCAGAAAGGTCATAGCATTTGGCCATGACATTAAATTCATATCTGGTTGCAAGTGGCATAATTCAGCTTGGTGTCTCTCCCCTGCATTCCTCAGTTTTTGTTTTTAGCTTTTGAGTGAGAAAAATGCATGAGAGAGAATAGACAAAAAGAGGAGGGATCCTTCTTTCAACATTGTGAAGCCTTTATTGTGCCCAGCTTTAAATAGAGATCGGAATAGTTGGTTGTCGTTTTATAGTTTCGTGGTAATTGTTATCTATTTCCCAGAATGACACTGATTCATTAATCAGAGATGTCTAATATCTCTATGATCATTTATATTTTCCAGCATAACTGGGTGTCCCGGAGAGCAGACCAGGGTCCTAAAACCATAGAGCAGATCCATAAAGAAGCCAAGCTGGAGGAACAGGAAGAACAGAGGAAGGTTCATCAGCAGCTTCTGTCTAAGGACATCAAGAGGAGGCCAGGTGAGATCCACAGCACTTCCTCACAGCATTTCAGTGCGTTTCTCTAGCTACAGCAGACTAACTACAGCGCCACCCAGAGGGAAAAAACACATTTGGAGTTAATAAAACCCTTGCCATTTCTGATTTCACTGTTTGGCGGCTAGTGGGGATCTTTTGTGAAGTAACCCTGTCCTGCGTCTTTGGTTCTAGATCAGAGAGATCAGCGCTCGCAGAGGGAGGAGACGTGGAACACTGTGCCCACTACTAAGAACAGCAGGACCATCGACCCCACAAAGATCCCCAAGATCTCCAAGGTGAAAAAATGGAAAACACTGTTCATATTTTACACACAAACCTCATTTATTAATATGAATCAGAGGGTAGAGTTGATTGAGGTAAACACTGCCACCTGCTGATTATTAATGATAATTGTTGGTTTACATTTCCATGTGCTTTAACAATCAGTGATTTTAGCATTTGTGATGTACCCTCTATGACCTATGAACCCCAACCAATCCCCGACTACAGCCTCAAATCGATGAAAAGATCCAGCTGGGTCCTCGGGCTCAGAACTGGATAAAGGGCAGCAGTGGTGGAGCCAAAGCTAGTGACTCTGGTGAGCAATCTGAATGCTCAGTAAAGTTTAGATTACTGTTTTCCATATAACGTGCATGTACACATCCATTCTCATACTTCCAGAGTTAACCCGCTCTGCCAGTAGCACCCTGAACCGTTATTCAGCGCTACAGTCGTCCACGGCTCAGCCCAGCCAACCTCCGGCCCAGACCTCTGATTCCGATTCCAGACGCCCACTGGGAAGGTACCCACCAGATGAGATACAAATGTAGAGCTTAAATGTATAGAAGTTTGCCATCTTTTCATTCATCTTATTTTGTATGTCTGTGCCAGTCGAGGCAGCACCGGTCGAGAACGCAGTGAAAAGCCGGTGAGTTTGGGGCCGTCACGACCGGGGCCCTTCAGCCGAGGTAGCAGCGCAAAGGAGCTAACAGACAACGTGGCTCCTCAGGAGACATGGAGGGAGGGACCTGACTCACAGCACACACCACGCAAAGCCAGCATCTCAGAGGACAAATGTGAAATAGAGAACAATAGTGAGGAAGGACACATGTGAACACGCATACATTAAAGCTGCATTTTCCATTACTTGTGTACTAAACATATATTAAAAATATTGAGCACTGTTTCATTGCAGTGAAATCTGAGACGCTGCAGGTCGCTGGAGTTTCAGAGAAGCCCATCCTGTCTGAAGAGGAGGTCGAGCGGAAGTCCAAATCCATCATTGATGAGTTTCTGCACATTAATGACTACAAGGTACATCACGGCACTCTAACACTATCCCACAAGGAACAAAAACTCCCAACATGTACAATGAAAAACAAACTACTGTTCAAAGGTTTGGGGTAACTACAAATTGTATTTATTTATTTTTGAAAGAAGCAGTTAGCTTTTAGCATGGATGCATTAAATTAATTAAAATGGCAGTAAATACATTTAGGTTACAGTGAATTTGTGTTTCAAATAAATGCTGCCCATTTGGAACTTTGAAAAGAACAAAGATGTTTCATGGTTTTGACAAAAATATCAGAATCTTACCAATCCCAAACTTTTGAACTGCAGTGTATTAATAGAAGTATTAATATTTGGTATTAACTTGATTCATAGGTTGAACATTATTATATTGCACTGCAAACATCAATAACAGCTTTCATTTGGGAATGTTAAGTGGGATAATCCACAGCTAGGTGTGCATTAACATTTAAAATAGTAATAAAAACTATTATAGAATCTAATTTTTGTAAAAATTCAGTTTACAACAACACACACTACTTTCATAGACAAGAATATATTATAGAAGGCTTGCGCAGTCATAAATGTATTTTTGTTTTGTCAGTATGGCCTTTTTAATTTCTTCACCTTGATGTATTTAGAAAATCTAAATTTCATTGTTATATGTGTGTGCCTGCCATCATACAGCTTTTCATTATTGTGTTTGATTAAGGATGTGTACAGTAACTTTACAGTAAACCATCTGAATGTGTGTTTTGTCTGTTCATGTGTGCAGGAGGCAGTGCAGTGTGTGATGGAGATGGATCAGCCCTCTCTACTGTTTGTGTTCGTGCGCATGGGACTTGAGTGCACACTGGAGCGCAGCCAGAAAGCCCGAGAGCACATGGGACTGCTGTACTATCAGCTCGTTCAGAAGGGCATCATACCCCATTCCCAACTCTACAAAGGGTGAGCACACACACATACATTAAGATCAAATGTATTTATTAGTACTTTCTTATTATGGTAGTAAAGCACTGTGGTTTGTCTCCGTCTCTTGGCTTTGTAGGTTTTCAGAGATGCTGGAGCAGGCTGATGATATGGCCATAGATGTTCCCTTCATTTGGCTTTACCTGGCTGAGCTGCTCAGTCCTTTGCTGAAAGAGGGAGGAATCAGTATGAGAGAGTTGTTCAGGTCAGGATTGCACACCGAAAACGAAAGGTCTTATGAGTTCTGTTTGGTGCTTTTGCGTAATTTGGGATTAAAGGGTTACTCCACCCCAAAATGAAAATATGCATACCTGTAAAAGCTCTGTTTGTCTTCAGAACACAATTTAAGATATTTTGGATGAAAACTTAACCGTAAACTGGCAAGTAAATAACAGTGTCAAGGTCCAGAAAAGGTATGAAACGTCGTTGTCAGAATACTCCCATCAGACATGCAATCTGGGTTATATGAAGTGACGGGAACACTAAAACCGACTTTATTCAGTAATTCCTTTGTCAACGGTCTCCTCTGTGTCACTCCATATCACTGTCCTTGTATGGCAGACACCGCCGTCGGTGTGTGAATGGGTGTGTGAATGAGTGAGGCAAATTGTAAAGCGCTTTGGATGGCCATGTGGTCTGTTGAAAGCGCTATATAAATGCAGTCCATTTACCATTTACCATTTACTTGTCAGTCTTTGGGACAGTCTCAAGCCTCCAGGTTTTCAT
Organism: Carassius gibelio; assembly: GCF_023724105.1. Classification (NCBI taxonomy): domain Eukaryota; kingdom Metazoa; phylum Chordata; class Actinopteri; order Cypriniformes; family Cyprinidae; genus Carassius; species Carassius gibelio. The sequence goes on from NC_068406.1 coordinate 15,287,326, forward strand.
CAAAAATATCTTAAATTGTGTTCCGAAGATGAACAGTGCTTTTACGAGTTTGGAACGACATGGGGGTGAGTGATTAATGACAAATATTTTCTTTTTAGGATGGAGTAACCCTTTAAAAGGACATTCCACCCATAAAAAGCTGTTACATGTTGTCCTTGATTAATAGATGGATGTTCTTTTGAGGTGGAATCTCCTTTCAAAGGATGATTTAAGAAATGCATGTTCTGTTAACTCTCCAGTACAAGGTCAAGATATTATTCATATTATAAAACAACGCCATCCTACTATGGAAGCATATGGGTAGCAATATTCAATTTAGAATGTTATATGCAAAATGACAATGCAATATGTCAAATGGCAATGCATTTCTGTATTTACATTTACATTTTCCAATACATTTGTGCAACGCTTTGTGCAAAATGAAAATGAAATTACATAATTTTAATTTGCCATTTCATACACTAGTTTTAATATGTAAAACTAATACTACTTTTAACGCTTTATAAGTTGCAAAATTAAATTAAAAATGTATTACAGAAATGATTAGATATGTGTAACATGTTCAAGCAAAAATTGTGGCAAAATTATCATTTAAATGTTAGTTTTCTTAATTGCATTAACACTCACAGTCAAGACACTTACGATTGCATTTTCATTCAATGTCCTGCAATGAATGTAGCAAAATTCAATGTGCACATTGAAAATGCATTCCAAGCCGATCACGTCTCCACCCCCTCCTGCCATGTCAATCACTGCGTGAACAAGGCGGGGCTTGCAGAAGGCCAATAAGCTTCCATATCTTACAACTTATATTAATAAAATAGCTTCGCTATTGAATCTCTACATTATATTTCAACTTCTCTCTCTCACACACACTTTTTACTTAATCAATTAAATAAATGACATTTTTAAAGCAGGCAGAATGATTTTTAACATCTTATCAAAAAGCATCCTTAGCTACCTTTTCACTATTATGCTACAAGAACATTGTACCATTTATTTTTTTAATAATTTATGTAAAAAAAATCTGTTTAAAGAATGTTATCGAAGGGTGGGCTGCATCCAAAGCAGGTTCTGCAGTCAGAAATGTTAGTTTAGTAAAATAAAAAAAAATGATATGGATATTGGATTGTTATTTGAGACCCTTAATCTGAATGAGATGGACTACAAAATTCAGTAGTAATAAAAAAATAATAATAAAAAAAAAAACCCATCTTTCTGGAAACATCTCATTGTATTGGGTCTGTGACTTCTGGGGCTTTAGGCAGTGCACAGTAGTTGCAGTCATCCAGGTCCTAGCAGGCTCCAGCTGTCATAGTGATTCAGTTTAGCATCTAATGGAGATTTGTTTTGTTTCTGCAGTGAGTTAAGTAAACCGCTACTCCCTGTGGGAAGAGCTGCCATCTTACTTTCTGAAATACTGCACCTACTATGCAAACAAATGGTAAGCTTAACTTTTGTTGACATGGTGTTTAGAGCAGTGACATCATCTTTATCTAGTTGTCACCTGTGGGTTAGTGCTTCTGCATGATGCTCTTCTTGCATTGACACCTCTATGAGTGTGGCAGTATGCAGTGAAGTAGCTTTGTGTATTGTTTTTGGTTCTGCGGGTTTGTGTGTTTACATGCGTCTGGTTGTGCTATAGAGCCACAGGAAAGTTGGAGATTTGTGGAGAGAGTCTGGGCTGAACTGGGCCGACTTCCTGCCTGAGGGAGAAGATCTTCCTACCTTCATCTCACAACAGGTGAGTAAGTAGCCGAAACAAAAACCCTTCAGTGACACTTAAAACCTTCATGTATGATGCATTATAAAAGGTTTTTAAAGGGTATAATGCATTGTAATTATGCATAATGTGCATTGTAATACATTATATCTTGTTGTAAATAATATAACTGAATTCAAAATACATCATGTGACAATGAAGTGTTGTAATGTATTAGTGGTTGCTTTGCATTACAATGCTTTATAAGATGCATTACAAGGCATAATCAATGCATTTGAACTACTTGTATAATGGATTATACATAAAGGCTTTATGTAAAGTGTTACCAAGATGTATATTTAATATAAATGCTGATCTTTAAAAAAAAAATCAACCAGTCGTGTCCTTTTTCCTCTTTTTCCAGAAGTTAGAGTTCACTGTGTCAGACGTCTCCCCTGTGTCTCTGGCCACAGCTAAACCCAGCCTCAGTCCTGAGGAGCTCTTTAAACAGTTGGAGCACCTTCTGCAGGAAGACATAGCTAGTGATGAACAGATTTTCGACTGGGTCGAGGTGAGACCGATTCCATGCACCTCTATCATATGGATCAAGCAGTTCTGCAAAGCCAAAATTCAAGTGTATGAAACCTTTTCAAAAAAAGCTGCTTTTCTTTTCAGGCTAATTTGGACGACTCTCAAATGAGTTCCTCTCCATTTTTGAGAGCTTTAATGACAGCTGTTTGTAAAGCAGCAGTTAAAGGTGAGCAAACTACTTGCTCTTGGGCCTTTTATTCAATGGCTTCATCTCCATCTTCCCTTTACCAATTACTTTCACCTTTTTCTTCTCCAGATGAAAGCACATCCTGTAGAGTGGACACTGCTATCATCCAGAGACGCCTGCCTATATTACATAAGTACCTTAACTCAGACACCGAGCGGCAGCTGCAAGCACTTTACGCTCTTCAGTCTTTGATTGTCACCCTGGATCAACCACCCAGTATGTAGCAGATGCAAAAAAAGATGCCAAACTAAACGAATGACTTCTAGGATTGTCATTTTGATCTACTTCTTTTCACAGATCTACTCCGAATGTTTTTCGACTGTCTTTACGATGAGGACGTTATTTCGGAGGACGCTTTCTATCAATGGGAAACGAGTAAAGACCCGGCGGAACAGCTGGGAAAAGGTGTAGCGCTGAAGTCGGTCACTGCTTTCTTCACCTGGTTACGCGAGGCGGAGGAGGAGTCTGAGGATAATTGACATAAGCAGATGGCCGACGCCCAGACGCCCCCTACTGACACAAACTTAAAAATACATCCAAACTAAAGGAAATTTGACTTTGAAACGCTGGCCAACTTGAGCTGGAACTCTCTTCGAAACGGAGGGAACACTAAATACTTGTATCATATATATATAGAAAATATTTTTTTTTAAAGTTTGACTTTTTTTTTTTTTTTTTTTTACTTTTAAAAGAAGAGACTTAAGATAGCTTCTGAACTCTTTAATTTATTATTTTTTTAAGAGACTGCAAGTATGGAGTTCTATTTAACATTTGCAGGCAAAAAAGAACATTGATAGAAATAACAGAATAAACGTATCATAACAATAATATTAATTTTGTTTCAATGTGTCAGCAGCCTCCCTGGATTCATGTGATACACTTAAAAACAAATAAAGTGTTTCCTCAGAAATCAAAAAGAATAAATGCATACAATTTTTGGCTCAAGGTGGGGGCTGGTTGATGTTGCTGAAGGTTAAGGCTGTTTTGAGAAACACCTGCCACTGGTTCTTCCGCCTTGCCTTTTGCTCAAGGGACTTTCCAAATAACATGGGAAACATGGTAAAAATGAATATGCATCCTGAATGGAATAAAAATTACGACATCATCATCAAATACCTCACCTGTATGCATTAAAGGTGAAATGCAAACACTAATGCAAGTCAGAAAACTGCTCAGTGTACTTGTAATGAAGAACTACAGAGGAAATGTTAAGCTTGTAAATACATTAAAGAGAAAAATAAGATTTAAAAATGACTGTGATGGTGTGCTGTTTGTCTTCAGAGGGAAATGTACAGGATTTTGCTAATACACCTGCTGCATCTTGAACCGATAGTTTGCTGATGTTTTTTTTAATTCAATTATTATAAAAAATTTTTGCCTCATTTTTGACAAATTGTTTTAAAACAAAAACGTATTTGTCCTTTTTACTCTGTTAATATTTAAGCAAACATTAAGTAATTCTTATTAACAAGCAAATATAATATGAAAAGTGTGTCAAGAAACATAGTTCATTAAGATCTTGATTGTCTAAGGCTGCATAACTACTTATAATTTACACAATTATTTCTCTTTCGCGATTATATAATTCTAAACGCATCTAATTATGTGTCCTTGAATACATAGAATAATAATAAATGAAAAAAATCTGTTCAGTTCAAATATATTTAAATATGTTAGATATTAAATATATTCTTTGAGATATTTTATTTGCTATGTTTGTTTGTTATCCTTTATTTTATTTTTTATGATATATTTATTCAGGATTAACATGATAAACGTACAATGTTCTTTCCAGAAATACAATCGGTTAACAGCAAATCTTTAAGATATTGTGACATGAATTGTACATCAAATAGACTACAAAAGTAAATCCTAAACGATAACAAATAAACAAATGCAAAATAATCATTTAAATAAATACTTTAAAAAAGGTAAAAACATAATACCATCTATAAGAATTAATATTGAGAGGCACAGTGAAAAAATATTCCCATATATATTCCCTAGCTATCTCCAGTAGCATAACCCTTTAACGTAAACGTCATTTGGAACAAAAAAAGAACATTAGAACACAGAAGTAGACCATGCATTTCATTTATTGTATTCCTAATTGACTTCTAAAATTGCTTAGCATTACGTAATGTAAGCTTTTTATTAGAAGTAGACCATGCATTTCATTTATTGTATTCCTAATTGACTTCTAAAATTGCTTAGCATTACGTAATGTAAGCTTTTTATTATTAATATCAGGTAAACAAAAACAGCAAGTTAGGGACTTTTACTTTAAATCAGCCGGAGACTTTTAATGTGTCTGATTTATTCCCACAACTCCACCATATATGCGTACGTCGTGACGTCAGACGTACAACGCGTGTGCACGCACCTCCTGAAGTCTTGAACTGGTAAGTCGTTAATCATATGCACTTTTTAAATAAATGAAGTGCCGTTTATATACTAATTGTTGTTTACTTTTACCTTTATTTCAAATCAGACACAAACCACCTTTAAAATGATTCGTCGAAATCTATATCACGAAACGTTTTGCGATAACAACGCTCTAGATAGAATGAATAACAAAGGGTCTGTTTTGAGTCCAAGTGGCCTAACTTAACTTACCTGGAAAACATTTTGAGTATCATAGAACGTGTTATCTCGATAGACGGCTCACTAGGTTTCCAAACAGAAAACTAACGTTACTTGCAGTCTGAGCATCTTGCTTCGTTCACTTTCAGATAGCGAAGATGTTCCGGCCCAAGCCCACACTGAAGGACAGACAGCACCTGTACAGACTGATCATCAGCCAGCTGCTGTATGACGGCTACACCAACATCGCCAACAGCCTGATCAATGAGGTGAAGCCCCAGAGCGTGGTGTCTCCATCAGAGCAGCTCATGCAGCTGGCCAAGACAGGTACGACTCGAGCATTTTCTGAAGCTTTTAGTGTTCAATACTGTATAACTGCTAAATAACAAGGAACCAAACAAGTGCCTAATAACTACTTCCATCTACTTTTTTCTTTGCAATGAAGAATACATTTCCTCTTTGCTCTTAAAATCCTGAAGCTGAAACATAAGTATTACATCATAAAAGAATTTAACAACTGAAGTAGTTTTAAGGGATAGTTCACCCAAAAATGAAAATTGTCATTAATTACTCGCCCTCGTGTTGTATCAAACCTGTAAGATCTTTGGAACACAAATTAAGATATTTTTAATGAATTCCGAGATCTCTCTTACCCTCCCATAGACAGCAACGGTCCTACCACGATTAAGGCTCAGAAACGTATCAAGGAGATCGTTAAAATGATCCATCTGACATCAGTGGTAATTTTATGATGCTAGGAGAATACTTTTTGTGTGCAAGAAAAACCTAAAATAATGATTTTATACAACAATTTGTCTTCTCTGTGTCACCCTATAGCACCGTTTTGTAGAGTATCAAATACGTAAATGGTATGTTTAACCTATGTGCGCGGATACAAGAGCAATTGAATGAAAAACAATCTGTATGCTTATTATTTACTAGCTCACAAGTATGAATCATTTTAAAAGAAACTGTGTTGGGCTGAAGAAATGTTTGTCGAAGAAACCAGAAAAGTACTTTTAATCTGATTTCATAGGAATGGAGAATGATGACAGCGCGGTACAGTACGCCATTGGCCGCTCGGACACCGTGGCTCCCGGTGTGGCCATCGACCTGGAATTTGATGCAGACGTGCAAACCATGTCCCCAGAAGCATCAGAGTATGAGACCTGTTATGTGACGTCTCATAAGGGTCCGTGCCGTGTGGCCACCTACAGCCGCGATGGGCAGCTCATAGCCACGGGCTCCGCTGACGCCTCCATTAAGATCCTGGATACTGAGCGCATGCTGGCCAAAAGCGCCATGCCTCTTGAGGTGAGATCTTACATTTCATCCAGCTGTATTTTAAATTTGTACAACATTTGCACCCATACCTCTCCAATGTCTGATGCAGAACCAAGATCCTGCCCTAAAAAAAAATAATAATATTTTTTATTTGTATCATGATTTAGGTGATGATGAATGAAACGGCCCAGCAGAACATGGAGAACCACCCTGTAATCAGAACCTTGTATGATCATGTGGATGAGGTCACATGCCTGGCTTTTCACCCGACCGAACAGATCTTAGCCTCTGGCTCTCGTGATTACACCCTCAAACTCTTTGATTATTCAAAGCCGTCTGCGAAAAGAGCCTTCAAGCACATACAGGTATAAAATCAAGCTAAATCATGCCTCTAATTAGTTTGAAAAGCTCAATTTGAGTTTAAAAGGTCATTTGTCGTCCTTCATTTATTGGAGATGTTTGCATGGAATGTTTCTCTCTTTTATTTTCTACAGGAAGCTGAAATGTTGCGCTCCATCTCCTTCCATCCATCTGGGGATTTCTTACTGGTCGGCACGCAACACCCAACCTTGCGTCTTTATGACGTTAACACTTTCCAGTGTTTTGTGTCCTGTAACCCTCTGGACCAGCACACCGACACCATCTGCGGAGTCTGTTATAATCCCAGCGCTAACAGCTACGTCACCTGTAGCAAAGACGGCAGCATCAAGTTGTGGGACGGAGTGTCGAACCGGTGCGTGACCACCTTTGAGAAAGCCCACGACGGCGCTGAGGTCTGCTCGGCTGTTTTCTCCAAGAACTCCAAGTACGTTCTGTCCTGCGGGAAGGATTCTGTCGCCAAACTCTGGGAAATTTCTACAGGCCGGACTCTAGTCAAGTACACAGGTAAAATAGAGAATTATGGGTAGGTTTAGATTATAGATCACGCAGGCTAGATGAAGAATTGTGATTCAATGTGTTCATTTATTTATTTTTTTAAGCAGTCTCGATATCGCTTCCTAAAATCTTTTCTGTTCTTTTGCTGCTGAATCTTCATTTGTGAAATAATTTTTTTACTTAAGATGTTAATGTTTGCGGCCAGTATTAAATGTAAAATAAAAAAAAAAGTCTGTGTACTGCAGCATAATGGCAAGAAAAACTATATGCATTAGTCTGATTTCTGGGCAAATGTTACAATTTTTATTTATTTATTATTATTATTATTTGACTAGCTTGTCCAGTGCAGTCTGATTCACAGGAAAATAACTTCTACGAGTCAGTTCTTTATATTGAATCAACAACCAGTATATTCTGATCCTGGACAAATGACTCTTATGAACCGATTCATTTTAGTGAATTTGTCAGTTCTTTAAAGTACATCAAAAACACCGCATATAAACAGAGTTCTGATTCCCAGACAACTGACTCTTATGAACCAGTTCTTTGTAGATAATCAAAAACATCTACTGAACTGAATCATGAGTGATTTGCTTATGAATTGTCAAAAAACATACAGCATGAACATTAAGTGAGTCCTGGACAAATGACTCTTATGAACTGATTTATTCTAAAACACAAGCTCACAGTTCACAAGAAAGAACTCTAATCATTATTATTTATTTTTTTTCAATAACTAATGCAGTCCTTCTCTTTTGATAATTAGTTTATAAAGACCGGTTACTGGCTTAAATTAATTTAACATTGCCTCATATAATTTACATTATTAATTGTGAGAGAATCTATATTATTTGTAAGCATAATAGACTGAAATGTTATCAGCATCTAGGACTGGAACAATTCATTATATAATCTGTATTATGATTCCTCACACTCCATCTCGGTGTTTCCCGTCACGCAGGCGCAGGTCTCAGCGGGCGACAAACGCACCGCACTCAGGGTATTTTCAACCACACGGAGGACTATGTGCTGCTGCCGGATGAGCGAACCATCAGCTTGTGCTGCTGGGATTCACGCACAGCCGAGAGGAAAAACCTGCTCTCATTAGGCCACAATAACATCGTGCGCTGTATCGTACACTCACCCACCAACCCCGGCTTCATGACCTGCAGCGATGACTTCAGAGCTCGATTCTGGTATCGCCGCACCACCACTGACTAGGAGACATTTGTGTTTATAACTTTGCAGCCTTGTTTGCCAAGCCCGTGCATCCTTTAACACAAAACCATTTTGCAAGCTTTAGAGAGCTTATGACTGTAGTACCTTTGTATTACATGTGGGTGGTGCTGTTTTACGAATCATCAGATCCATCGTTTTTAGAGTTTTAGAACTTTACTTTTCAGTAACATCAAAACTATCAGTTGTAAAGTTGCATTGATATTTCACTCGCAGCTAGAAACATTTTTGTGTTATTTGTATATCTGATAACAAGTAGATGAGTACTATTCTGTCTTGGCAAGTGCCTAGAATGTCATTTCTTTTCTTTTTTTTTCATTTCGATTTGTACTGTGCCCTTTGTTTTATATTAAAAGACTCTGGGGAAAACTGGTTCTTGTGCTATTCAGTTTTTTTCGTAGTTAAACATCGGAAGTGTTTTTGAAAGGCATTGAATCATTGAACAGCTTGCTGTTGAGCAAACTTTGGGTTAAGGATTTGAACAAACTCCTGACCCCAAGCATTCAACTTTTAGTGTAACTCGTTTAAACCATTCAACCATGAGAAAATTCTGAGAGTAGAACCCACTAGACTCATACTGCCATTATAAAGTTGGGGAAGGATTTTTTCTTTCGAAGAAAGTCTCATGCTCAGCAAGGCTGCAGTTGTTTGATTATAAAATACATTTAAAAAAGTCTTGTTGTGAAATATTGTTGCCATTTTAAATAAGTATTTAGAATCTGAATATATTTTAAGAGTTTTCAGCATTATTACTGCAGTCTCCAGTGCCACATGATCCTTCAGAAATCATTCAGATATGAAGAAACTATTCCTATCATCAGGGTTGAAAAGAGTTGTGCAGAACAGAAAGTTCAGAAGAACAGCATTTATTTTAAATATTTAGTGTTATTATAAATATCTTCTTTTTGTTCAATTTAATGCATCCCTTATGAAGTATTCCTTAATTCTGACCCCAAATTTTCAAGCAATATTATACAACTGAAAGAGCACCCAGAGCCATATTTAGGACCTAGCTATAGATATTTGAGAGTGGGCTTTTCGACGCCTTTGCATCGTGACCATATGTCATTTATCAAAATAATCAGCAGTATTTCCTTCCTCATTTATTCATTTCATTTAGCTGATTTCCTCAGAGCTTTTTAAACATGTATTTGCAGTCTTTGGTTTGTTTAGAAGCATCTATTGTGCAATCAGTTTTGCAGCTTGCAGGACCAATGCTTCTCAACAACTTCATTTGTACGTTCAGTGTGGGTTTTGTTTCATCATTTTTATTTTTATTAATTTTTTAATTGCAGCTAATGGTTTAAGCAAAGCTCTCACGAAAAGTGATGTATTGAAAGGAAACCGTGGCCAACAGCACTGCCGCATATAGACGAAACAACACATTAGTCATTTACCAACAGTGCAAACCAACCGCTGCTTGCAGAGCTGTTCTGCTGAATTCCCTCGAGATCCAGACATGTGACCCAGCAACATCCTCATATGTTAATGTATGTGGTGGATAGTTGCTTAAAATCTGGTCTGCAATCGCCACAAACTGCAATACACCCAGTTGAACACTGCGTTAGTAGTCAGTACTGTGGAACATAACTTGCATGCATTTAGAACCCGGGCTGGTATTTTTGGAGTTTCATCAGTAATGTCAAGTGTCAACGTAAACATGATTTTCTAACATCTAAAAATAGGAGTTTTGCCTCTGAGGAAAGAATTGCTATTAGCAGTTAGCTTTTTCAAGGCTAAATTGCCTATAAGTTTCTCTAAATATTAGATGCAGATGGGTAATTCCTCATACGGTTTCAAGATCCTCCTTTGCTTGTCCTGGTCAGGCTCTTAATAGTGCTGGTGCAAAGCCACATTCACAGTAAATGTGGCTAGCCTGTTTACTGTGCCACAGGTCCGTATTTATTCATTTGGATTTAGGGAAGGGAAAATGATCTCACCGGCTTCACAAAAGAAATGTTTACGCACGTAATATGTGTAACAAGTCATTACAGAGTTGTAATGTTTGTCCACAGCTTCTACCAGACCACAACTGGAAATTATAGCATTACAATTATAGCTAGAAAGACAGATTTTGTACACATGAAGTATTTTGCTACATATTTTTTGCTTATATAAACTGCAAAAAAAAAAAAAAGTAAACCCTTTTTGTTGTTTTTAAGTATCAGGTGAATGAATTGGCTTCATAATGGTGTAGAGTGTGATGGAGTGCTTTGACATCAAAAATTACTAATATAAAATTGTATTATTTGCTTCTAAAATGTTTTATTCAGTTCTTTCCACAACCTAATCGGAACAGAGCTGTGACCCATTTTTGGGTCGCGACCCACAAGTTGAGAACCCCTGTTGTATATCATTGGTGTCCAACCCCCACCGGCTCTTTACAGGGGCTCTCTCCATTGTCCAGACAACAAAGTTTGACCACTAAAGAATCGGTCCAGTTGAAACAGTAAATCAGCTTGTGCGAGCAGGCGAAAATGAAAACAGATTTGTAAAACAAACAGTGGAAGTAAATGAACAATGATACTTAAAAGACCGCGTCTTTCTTTTGGAAAAGAACCTACATTCAGGCTGACTTACTTCTGCTTTTTCAAAATCAGATGCACAGATATTCTCTAACAGTTTCATAGAAGTTGGAGGAGGTGCGGCAGCAGTTGTTAAAGGGGATTCTGATTGGCTGACGTGCATGAGAGCAAGACACATGTCATGAGTGAATGCTGCACTCCCCACCCCTTCTTGTGAAGTTTGTGGACTCTGGGTTTATTCAGGCAATGTGTGTGTGTGTGACAGAGGACCAGAGAACATAGAGATATAGCAAACAGAAGCACAGATGCTTTACTGTGTCTGTCAATTCTACATGGACTTTTGAATGGGATTTATAAACTGATTGATCATAGGATTCATATCTCAGCGATGGAGGTGGGTATTTTTCACTTCTAAATTAACTACACATCTTCAGAAATGACACATCACTTCTTTAGGTGCATCTTCAGACCCTGAATGAACTTGTAACATTAAAAGATTTCTCAGAAGAACCATACTAGCCAGCTGTCAGTGTTTAAAAAAAAAAAAAAAAAAAACAATAGTATTTTTTATTTTTGCTTACCATTCAGATGTGGTGTCAGCTCTAACCCTTGCCCTCACCGCCTGAGCCTCGTACTGACTCTTACATTTGCAGGTGCTTTGTAATGTGATACCGTTAACCCTGAGAGAGAAAGAAAGAGAATGGCACTTTATTGTGGTCTTTAACATGCTCTCTTCTTTTGAAACCAGGGTCGAGTTGGGTTGGAGATGTTTAACAGAAACTTTAACTAGTATAGATGGATATTAGCACTTGTACTATTCAAGTCGCATCTCCATAAGAGTAAATATTTCTATGGTTATCTGATGCTGTTAGTGAAGAGCTTAACACTGAACTGCTGAACTTTGTCACAACCAAAATCTTGGCTGTGGTTTAAGGTTACACATGTGATAAAACATATATGTGTTTATCTATGAGGCATTTAGTATCAAGTTGGATATATTTTGTCCGTTTCTATATCCAGCTGGATTGAGTTGACTAGACTGGTCCGTACAGGAATTGATTTTATGTTAGAATGCAGAAAAGTTTGTCTAAATGAGTGATCTGCTGTACTTACTCCTGATCTGCTTTCACATATTGGAGTGGTTTGTACACCTGTAGACCAACAAAAGGTGAAATATAAGCCTCAATACTCTCTAGTGACCTAATGGAAACATAATTGGTCACTTTAGGATTCAGGATTCTTTAATGCCGCTTTAAAATAATAACGGATCCTCGCTGGATTTACCAAAACGAAAAACCTTACTGACTCTGAAAGTTTATTTTAATCTTTGCGACTTACAGGTTTCTTTGACATTTGACCTTTTGGTCATTTCCGGGGCCTTCCTTGTATCAAGTATTTTAATCATCTGCGGTGTGCCGTGACAGAAATTAGTGACAAAATCACACCCACAGACCGGCCTGGTTCCTCTCACCCACATTTCCAAGACATAGGGAGTAGACTTCTCTTTAGAGAACTTCTATTTTATATTCCCTTCGAATCAAAAGACACTGATCAAAAAACTGAAAGCCAACATGTTATAAGGTTACATTTTATACCTTAAACCTCGCTGTATTTATTACATGTTAAATATAGAAGCTTCTGGTAATGCATGTTCACATTTGTAACTAAATGTATCTAAGCTAACAACTTAAACGTACTCGATGAATCAGGGGGGAAAAAATCTACAAAGCCTCTGCTATAGGAAGATGTAAAAATGTGGTGACAGTGTATGCATAAAAGCAGAAAAACATGAAGGGTCAGGAAATAGTCTGCAAAATACTCCCTCAGCCTTTTTTTGCAATATATCATAATCATCTAGCATATTCTGCTGCTTGTCTTTACATTCAATCGTTGTATTGCGTAGATGCTTTACATTTCCTGGTATCATTTCAAAACACTCAAATTTCTAAAAGGGGAACTTGTAGCTAGTGATGGGATGATTGCATTTACTCGTGTAGCATATCTAAAAATCAGTCAGTCATGATTATCTTCTGTATCCTCCCTGGAAAAATGAAAGAAAGAAACAAACAGAGCCATAAGAATCGATGGGTCCCATGAAGTCATCTCTGAGAAACAAGAGATCTGTGTACGATATCATCATTGCTGTGACACAGGAAATACCAGAGAAGTTTAAGTTGAACAGTTTATATATAACGGCTGGGTGTTAGTGGCTGTTGACCTTTTTCACATTTAATGGGTATTAATTAGCATATTGGTTCAAGTTTTGGTGAACACTTTTAAGTTCACCTAAAAGTGAAAATGTACTCATCCTCAGGCCAACCGAGATGTGGGTAGATTTGTTTCTTTATCTGAATCCATTTGGAGAAATTCAGCATTATAACGCTTGTTCACCACTGGATCCTGAGTGGGTGCCATCAGAACGAGAGTTCAACCAGCTGATTAAAACATCACAGTAATGTTTCCAGTCTATCACATCACATTAAAAACATGCGTTTTGCATATTGGTCAAAAAGTCCCTTGCTGTCAGTTCTTCAATTCAATAAGCTGCAAAGTGAACCAGACCCGATTGCTAAAAGTTTTTTTTTTTTTTTTTTTTATCATCTGTACATGCTATATTGTCTGTATTTTGGCCAAGAACAAATATTTAAGTTGGTTCTTGTTAACTACTCTCCGATGCATGGGAGAGAGTGGGATAAAGTTGTCACTTCTAAAAAAGCCTTTAAACTATGAGATGAGCTTGGAAAGCAAGTGAAATTTTGCTTGGGTACACTATTTGCACGAAGCATATCTCAGACGGCCTACATCGGTGCATACTCATGCATTCACTCAGTGTGTGACGGTCTAATATATCATCTTAACAAGGCAGCTTCCTGGCTCTGTGAAGAGAGATGCTCATTGCCTGCAGCCAGTGACCCTGTGAACACGCTATAAATATTTATGTCAAAGCAATCCTATCACTCCAAAAATATTATTCCTTTGGAAATATGGACCACTTTGTCTAATCAACAGCTTCTCTACCATTTCAAATATGTGCGCAGTTTTACAATTAAAGGGATAGTTTACTTACTTTCTTTAGAGTACAAAATGTGGAAAAAGTGCAGTTTCTGTGTGATTTTGTCCATATGGTGGAAGTCAATGAGGGCCAAGGTTGTTTTGGACCCCATTGACTTTCATTGTCTGGAATGGGCCCATTAATATAACATTAGAAAGTGCTAATGATGAAAATATCTGAGAATCTTTTTGTCATTCTCTGTATAGCAGGCCTTTTTGCATTGTACATAGAATCCTCTGCTGAGGAGTGCTGACACTGGGGTTTTGCACTTTCACCCATAGGTTGGAGGTTAAACAGAATGGGAAGCTCTTTCACACACTAAAAGTGTGAACACATTTTTACCATAAAAGCTGACACTTACTGTACATGTATGGATCATTTCTGACTACACTTGTTCATAGGAATATATGTAGTTCTCTGAAGAAATTCATCTTAATTTTATTCAAAAAATAATAATAATATTTTTGAAAGTCTAATAGTGTCACCGAAATATGTATTTTTCATTAAAAGAAATATTGCTCCAAAGGTATTCTAGTGAATCGTGCAATAAAAAAAACTGGAAATGATCATTATGTGAAAACACAGTATGGCATATCCCAGTTTTCATCTTGTATGTGCAGAGAGAGAGACATGAAGGAGAGAGACAGCTGCTTCTTGAGAGCTGAGGCCAGCTGTCCCAGTCTGATCTGCACAAGCAGGCGTGTGCTGGAATCCCAGCTCAATTTGACCTCCTTTCTCACTGTACACACACTCATACTCCAAACGCAAACTTAGAAATGTACACACTCAGCAGTCTTTCCTTTAAAGACACGTGTGCGGTGGTACAGACCAGGGGCAAATTCACTACAGTCACATCATTTCAGCAAACATTAGAGTGTTTATCTATAGTGAACTGTGTGTATAATGTTCCAACCATTTATTTTTTAGCAGAAATATGTTAATAAGTGTGAAAACACCCTAATTCCTGTGCCACCAGGATCACAAAACAGAATTGCGAAAATAATGCTTTTACCTTCTTTCATTGGCTGGGGCAAACGTATAACCCCGCCCCAAGCTCACGCCATTGGTTGAGCCAATGTTGATATATGTCTCAAACTGAGTTTTGACCTACCAACCAAAACATTTTTTACTTGTACACTGTAAAAAAATATACATCGTGGTTTTTTTTTAAGCATATTCAATTACCAAGTAAGTAAATACATTTCAATCAATTTATTACAAGAACTCTTTTCAGTATGAATTCAGTGATTCTTTTTATGCAAATCAGGCATATTGTATTATTGTACGTTCCGAAAACTCTTGTTGTTGTGTTGTTGTTAGCAAAACAAACAACTGAAATAACCACAAGAGATACATATCTTATTCTTTTGTATGCCATGCCATGTCTACTATTAAAGTAAATTGGTGCAACTCGGGTTTGGTGCTCTCGTTTGCAGCACACTCAAGGTTATCATGTACACACAAAGCATGCTGGGACTGGCTCTGTTGTGTTTTGGTCTGTGTGGGTTAGTGTAGGAGGGTCTGTGGTTTATTGTGGTCAGCGTGCATTAACCAAAGCCTGCGTTGCAATCGAGTGGAGTGCTTGTGAGCGGAACTGATGCTCTGTGGGCTGAATAGAGGCTTTGTGACAGAGGATCCGTCCATGAGCCATTTAAGGTAGCGCTTGCACCCGTCTCTTATCTGCGGGGAGTGGAGCTTTGAGGAAGGAAGGCTGTGTTGGGGGAGAGGATATGAGGGGGGGCTACTGCAAACACATGAATACACACGTCGCACACACATGTAAATTACATGGAAGAGTTTGTGATCATCTTTGCAGACAGCTCTTCGATTTAGAATTTATATTTAAGCTTTAGGTGAGTTGTGAGTCAGTCAAAACCCACCTCTTTTTTTTAAAGAATATTCTGGTAAAAGAAAACAGTATAAAAACCATTATGCCTATGGGATGTCCCCACTTTTCACAAAAACAAACACGTGTGTGTGTATTAAGTTATATAAGTAAGCTTTCCATCAATTTATATTTTCTTAGAATAGAACAATACTTGGCTATATATTTCTCTCTCTCTCTCTCTCTCTCTCTCTCTCTCTCTCTCTCTATATATATATATATATATATATATACACACACACACACACACACACCCACATTGTATATATAAATAGTTATACCTTGGAATAGAAAACATATTCACCATTAATTCAGAGTTTTCCCTCCATAAAGTAATTTGCTACCTATTAATAATTAGTAAGGTAGTTCAGTATATGTCATAAATATTTGTTACTAATAAAAGCCAGTATGCTAGTAATACACATGCTAATAAGGATCTAGTTAATAGTCAGAATCAGTCCTTAAGATATAGTGCTGCAATGATATATGTGTGTAGAATATAAAATAATATACATATATTATGTATTAAATATGTATAAATTATATATACAGGGTTAGGTGACTTAGAGATGATTAAGACAAATCAAATAATATGTTTTACTGAACTATTAATTGAAGCAACCAACTTTAACAAAACATTCATGCATATATTGTGGCCAAAAAAAAAAAGAAAGGGTTTTGCACGCAGCATAGTGAATGTCACATACTGTAGTTTAAAAATATGAGGACAGACTGAGTGTATTCGGACAATATTGTATAATCAGATCTTTATGGCTTGAAATTTAATGCAAAATGAAAAACAGATTATAAATGTTGACAGTTTTATTGGTTTTTCTTTGTTTTATGTTGTATGTATGTATTATTTATTTAACTGGGAACAAGGCTAAGTGGCTAATGAACAGTTCATGTTCGTGAAAGGTATTCTTCTAGTATACTCCATTGCGGTTTAATTTGAAGCATGTGCACTGTTGCTGCTGAGGAATTTGTGAGCACATGGGATGGGTTTAAAGGGACGTGTGCACATAGTAGAAGCATGTGTGAATGTGTGTGTGGTAACGTATGCTGAGTGAGCGGCTCTCACGTCAAATCTCTTGTTTACTGTATGATTTTCAGGTGCAGGTGTTTGTGTGTGTCTGAGGGCCTGTTTATAAATAACTATACAGACAATTGAAGCACCTGAGTGTCAAACTCCGGAACTACTGTTGAAATCAGAGACAAACAGAGTTCTGCTCAAAATTATTTGAATGGATTCATTGTTCACAATGTTTCCCACTGTTAAACATTCTAGACCAGACTTTTCTGTTGAATACTGTTGCAGGAAGTGAAAACCAAACATAGAGGAAGCCATTTCGTCCATTCACCTGTCTTTGGACATCCACATTCTCAGTTATAGTATTCAGTATTACGAAAACGAATGCAAATATTACAAAAATGAATGCATTCATACAAGGTCGCGGAAATCTTTTGGTCATTCACGTTTTATTTATACACAAACACGCGGCCGCATTCTTGGGGTTGGTACAATGTTTTTTAAAAGATTATAATATCTGAACAAAGTCTCATAGGACATCTAAGAAACAAGGTCACAGGGATTCTTTCAGCAAGGATTCGAAGTTGTGTTTAGTTAGGCTAAGGCCCATTATCCATGTCACACAAGGCCATTGTTTGTTCAAATCCAATTCCAAGACACCACTGCCATCCACGGTGGTCCTTCATTGTGTGTCATTGCCATTACGTGTCTTCTTCTAACCAGTAGCTATCTTTAGAGACCCTTCTCTCACATCTTCCGTCTTCTGTTTTCTTTAGCCGCTGTTTGCCAGAGCTCTTTATGACAACACAGCCGAAACCGTGGATGAACTGCCCTTTCGCAAGGGTGACATCATCGTGGTGCTGGAGAAGAACGTGGCAGGGATCCTCGGCTGGTGGAGGTGTGCTCTTCATGGACGTCAGGGCCTGGCACCAGCGAACCGCCTGGCTCCGCTTTCCCCAGCAGAAGCTGAGAAACTTTGTATGAACTTGGGCACAGAGAGCAACCTCTGCCATCAGAACATCTATCAGATTCCAAAAGCCACCAGGCCAGCAGTGATTCCGATTTATGAAGAAATGAGTACAATATATAAAGTGCCCCCTCAAGCTGCCTCTTCACAAGATAAGCACACGGCACAAGAGGATCTAGAAGGAACCAGATCTCATGAAGTAAGTCTCTCGCTGGTGCAACAGCACATTTTCCATCAGTAACTATGTTTTTATGAACCCAAATAATCTGTTGAGAATCAGATTGATGGCTCAGTCAGACTGAGATTCCTTCATATAAACACCTAAATAAAGCAAACTATGCTTGATCTGAATTAATTTCAATTGGATTGAAACAGGTGGTGCAGACCTCAATTCATCTGATCAACAGGAAAAGAATTCTGATTATTCATATTCTGATTATTCAGATTCAGGTTTCAAAAATAACTGATTTAAAAAAAATACTCTGATTTAAAACATACCTTCCATGAATTGTACTACATATGCTTACATACATTTAAAATATATATGAATTGGATTGCAATGTTTAGGGTTCATATAAACAGAACTTTCAGAATCTGGAATCGGATTTGATTTTTGATTTTGATTGTTAAAAAACATTGACAGCCAATCAGAATACATTTGACTTTTAAGCATTTAAAGTGGCAGGCGACATATTAACAGTGCTTATAATGAACTATGTTATTGTCCATTGGTGTGGACGCTAAAGTTATTGGACCTTTACATGTGATTCAGTAAATATTCCATGAAATGTCAATAGCCAGTCATTCTAAAATATAAAAGGGAGAACTGAATGGGTGGATGATTTAGTAGACTACGTTGAACTGAGGCTAACAATGAGCAATGTCTCAGAAACCCCTGCTGGCAAAGAGTTTACAGATGGGGACCAGGAGCCTCTCTCTGTGGGGACAGGTATGAAGCACATGGGCTTTATGAGCTTGTAAAAGAGTAGTAAAGACAGAATTCAGACACACCACTAACTACAACCAGAGGATCTATGGCGGAAGAGAGAGGGAAGTGTCTGTGCTGTGTAATAGCTGAAGTGGCTGGGTTCACATTTTGTACATTTCCCCTCCTGCTTCAGGGAGAAATGTTTACCTTAGCAGCTTATGTGTTGCATGGCTTCAGTTAAAAAACTGGGTTAATGGGAAAGGCACACAGTAAAGTTTACAGCACTTTAAATGGTCCTGTGTCGCTTTAAGAAGTGGGCCATATTGTCATCTAGAGTATTCAAATTTTTGCTTGTTTAGTATAGAAGCATCTATACTTAAACTTTTTATCTTTTCAGGCTTTAACAGCCAGAGGTGCTACAGAAATATATGATGTTCCAAGCCTGGTAAGAAAACCTGCCTTGCTCACAGTAGATGCTCTTGAGTTTTTGTTTGTTTGTTTTTGAGTTGTTCAGTAGCCCAGGCGTTTACAATTGATGTCATGGGACACCTAGAGGTGTGCAAGAGGGCCTGCAGAAAAATTGAGAGGAAAACAAAGAGCTAAAATGAAGACACACAATGTAGAAATTATCAATGATTATAGAATACATTTTTACTTATGCACTATTTATTTTATTGACAGACATTGTTTAGTCAGTTGAAACAATACAGCATAAATAAAAAACAAATCCAGATATCATTTTATAATATAGAAAATTATTAAATAAATAATATTTATTGTGTAAACTGAAAATATCTTCAGGTTTATGCATCTAATGTTAATACACAGAAAAATGTGTTCTGAATTTGTCTGGAAAAATTTTTTTTTTTTTTTTTTATTAAAATTATTTGTTTTGTCTTTCACATTAGTACATAACATTTGGAAACATAACATTATTAAAATAACATACAGTATGTTACGAAATAACATTAAATTCTCTGAGTATTTGTACATGAAAACATTATTTTTTGGGGGGTCCTTGGCACTGAAAAGTTTAAAAACTCTTGCACTAGTCATGTTTGATTATTCAGTTAAAAGACTGAAAAGATTGTGAAATAATCTGCGATTGATATTGATCAAACTAACCATTATAAATTGTGTAACTTGTCTTTTAAAGCCATCTACAGTGATGTCAAACACAGACTTTCATAATACATATGAAGTGCTGCAAAGTGTGAGATGTATGACTGCAACCAAGGAAAAAGTAAGCATGATATCGTCTGTATAGCAACTCATACAAACACATTATTACGGTCTTCACTCATGGAGCTCCGGTTCAGTACAGAAGCTGAATCAAATCAATTTGTGAACTATTTCTAAGTGAAATATGCTATTTATTTGCTTCGTTTTTAGGTCAACGCCTTACCCTCGATGACTTCCCAAGACCTCAATTATGACATCCCAGCAGCCCCTATCAGTGAGGGTATTCAAAAATGTGGTTATAGTACCATGCCGAAACCCTGTAAGTCTGAATGGCTATATGATGTGCCTGTTTTCCCCCAAAAACAAGGATGTGAACCTTGTGAGTCTAACTATGTCACCATGCCACCCAAAACTATGAATTCAAACATGTTGCTTTACAACACTTTGCCAAATCACAGCTTGCCTGAAAACAGGCACAGCCCTATCCAGCCCCTCTATGACATCCCTAAACCGACCAAAGCAGTGGTGCAGTCTTGTACAGATACTGGGAATGCAACAAATTCATACATCTATGATGTCCCACCTTGCCTTAAACAAACAGAGAGCCCTGTAGTGTTACTCAGAAAGCAAAAACCTCCTGAAACAGACTCTAAAAAGACCCATGAATCTCTTCAGTATAGTGCTAAACCTGGGCCCATGTTTGACCGTTGCCCCTTGGGGGGCAGAACAATGTCCAGGCAGCCAGTGGAAGAGACAATAAGAAGGGATGATGAGGACAACAAAGACCACCAGAGGAGCTCGACAGTGTCCACCTCCTCCACAGCTTCCAGTTCTTCCAGAAGCTCATGTGACTCTTTCATGCTGAGTTCTCCTGAACCTGAGCCCTTGCGTGAGGTCACACTTTCACAGGAGGAAGCCAGCAACAGGTTGCTTGAGCTGCAAGAAGCAGTGTGCCAATCTGTGCCAAAGCTTATGCTGTTCGTCAGCAGCCATTGGAGAACCAAAAAGCATCTGAGTCAGCACCTCCATCAGATCCACATGGCCACCGAAAACGTGACTGACTCTGTCACCTGCTTTCTGAACTTCGCCTTGGATGTCAAAGGTAATGCACAGCGGCTGACAGATTCCAACCTGCGGACCAGGCTTCTGAAGCAGCTCTCCATTGTTGAAGACTCAGGCTTGATCCTTCAGCAGGCTACAAAGACTCTGCGAGATCTGGGCTGGCTGCTAGATAAGCTAGCTCAGGATGACAGCCAGTCACAGACGCCTGACCACCTGGAGCGCTTTGTTATGGTGGCTCGAACCATACCAGAGGATGTGAAGAGGCTGGTATCCATCCTGAATGCAAATGGAAAGCTTCTATTCAGAGTCCCGGCTAAGGAACCAGAAGTAGTGGAGAATATAGGCCCGTCTAAAAGAAGAAGTCACAGCAAAAGTGAACCAATGGTAGACTCGGGCATAGATGAAAGTGACTATGTACAACTTCAGGTAGGCAAATCACACCATAATTCTTTTCATGTTATGAGCTATTACTGATAAATGGTTGATATTAAATGTTCATGAATTTAGAAAAAAAGTCTGCACACCCGTGCTCCAAAAATATTAAAAATTTAATAACAGACTATCACATAGGTTTCGATCATACAGGCTCTTCATCAGACAATTAAAGATTTTAACCCAAATTAGCATTAACATTGTTAACATATGAACATCTAAACATTTCTTATGATTACCATTTGAAAAACACCAACCTTTCGACTGGTTGTGTGATGTTGAGTAAATTATACAAGACATGAACAATAATACTGTTTACCTAAAAATGATAACCAATACTATTGCTTTTCAACAGACAAAGACAGAGTTCGACCAACAACCAAAGCCAGCAAAAAGCAGTTTTAAATCAAAGAAGAATGGTGATACCTTGAAGAAACAGGTAAAAACTTGTGACCCTCCCAGTACAGCTCAACGTATTGCATTAACTCATTGATTTCGACTCTCTTATCATGTTATTACTCATTGTGTCTTCAAAAGGTTTCCAAACCACAGTCCATTAACCCCTGCAGTCCACTCCCGACCTCCATCTCTGACCACTGCCGGCTGTATTTTGGAGCTATTCAGAAGGCCATCAGTGTGTTTCTAAGTAGCCTGAATGATGGACAGCCCCCTGAAACGTTCATCTCCCACAGTAAGCTGGTCATCATGGTGGGCCAAAGACTCGTGAACACTCTGTGTAATGAAGCTAAAAATCAAGAGGCCAGCAGGGATATGTTGTCTATGAGCAATCAGCTGTGTGCCCATCTCAAGCAACTGGCCATAGTGACCAAGAAGGCAGCTTTGAACTTCCCCGACAAACTAGCTCTCCAGGAGGTGCAGGACATTGCCAAAGAGCTGGCTCAAAGGGCACAACACTTCAGAATGTCACTGGACATCTGAGCAGCAGTTTCCCATCTGTTTGCCCAGTTTATTGTGTGGAGGTGGTCTGGTGAAGACAACATGGTATCTGTGAAATATCTCAATTTGTGTGATTTGTATGAGTCTAAACTAGCCACCCTTAATACAAGCTCCTTTTTTGTTCAACCTGTTAGTCTGGATGTGGAGGCAGTGTTAAATGTAACAAAGGAAAAACTTTTAATTATAACCTCAATTACAACAGTATGCTGATGCAAGAATAAAAGCTTTTGTTCAAATACCAGTTAAGGTGTTTACATATAGATATTAAAATTATGTTGCAATCAGGTTTGGCTGTCACCGTTAAAAAAATTATATAACCCATTAAAAGAACATTGTTTGAAGTGTTTGCATGGACTTCCTGTACGTTGTTGTGGGGTTATTAAGCAATCACTGTGACACTGTGCATGTAAACACATGAAGACAAAGCTGAAAACGTGCTAGTTGTTGTGCAGATGTTAAAGTGACAGTTCACCCAAAAATGGATATTCCGTCATAGAATGTACATTTTTGGATAAACTGCTCTTTTTAAAAGCAGCAATACAGCAACAGTCTTAAAGGTGATCTTGGCATCTATTAGTCGTATTCTTTGTAATGTTGTCATTCTGCCAAACCTCAGACTTTAAATGAAAATTGCACTTTTATAATGCTCAACACTGTATGAAGATTTTTGGTCATAATATATTGACAAAATGTATATAGATGACTATATTATGTTTTTGAAAAGTCAGTGTTTGAGCAAAATGTTAATATTCCCTCAATACAATTAATGGATTTTTTTATATATAATTTGTCAGTGTTCTGTTTTTCAATATTCACACACTGTTGTTGTTGGTGTTTTTTTTTTTGTTTTTGTTTTTTACAAAATTATTTCTGTAAAAAATATTTCTTCTAGACACAAATAAAATGTTAATTATCAAGTTTTTGACTGTTAATGTCTTATGTGGTAGTTTATTGGTTAATTGGATAGTCCATTCCATCTTAAAAAAAACTGTATAACTGTCTGTCTTTTGTGGAACACAAGAGACGATATAAGAACATAATGTTTTGATTACTACGGATTTCCACTGTATAGATGAATGTGCAAAAATGTCTGGCTTCTAATGTCAAATTTAGTTAACAACTGGCGCCCTCTATGGACTGAAACTTAGAAACCATTTAGTTTTGCTGTACCCAACCAGACCATAAACCAACAGATGGACCCCAAGTATTAAAAAAGCTGTTCATTTTTGAATAATTAACTTATAACAATTGATCCTTACTTAGAAAGTAAAAAAAAGTTAATCGTTATTTAGAAATTTCACAGTTACACATGACTAAAATGTCCAGTACTTAAACGGAAGAATACAGAAGCTGCCAATTCTAGTTTAACTACTAACTTTAAAATGGTTTTGAGAAATATATACATTTTAAACAGTTACGAGACATTTTATAATAGTGTGAGAGAGAGAGAGAGAGTATCATAACATGCAACAGTTCTCCCAGCGAACCGCGCCCACTGAACTCCAGACTCCTCCTCGGTGTGACGGTGCGTGCCCTGCGTCTCTGCGCTCCTCTCTTTCCCCTACACACCAGACTCATCCAGACCACAGACATGGCTCCATAAGGGTGCACATGGCGGCTAGCAGCCATGAACCAAAAAACAACTCACCAAAAACTACAGATGCATCTCCGATTTGACTGAATGTCGATTTGATCAACTACCACATCTGCCGCAATATTCTTCAGTCCGGTTTTCAGCATTCGGGAGAGGCTGACTGCTTGCAACTCTCTCTCTGTCTTCATTTTCTTCTGACAATTTTACTTTCTTACTCAACCCGAAATTAACAGTAGATATCATATTAACCAACAACAGTCATGGGTGTGCAGGGTTTCCAGGAATACATAGAGAAGCACTGCCCCAATGCCGTGGTGCCGGTGGAGCTCCAGAAACTCGCCCGCGGGAGTATGGTCGGCGGCGGCAGACAGAGACCCCCTCAAACTCCGCTCCGGCTGCTAGTGGACGCCGAGAACTGCCTGCACCGGCTCTACGGCGGATTCTACACCGACTGGGTGAGCGGGGGCCAGTGGAACCACATGCTCGGGTACCTCGCCGCCCTCGCCAAAGCCTGTTTCAACGGCAACATCGAGCTGCTAGTGTGCTTCAATGGCGCCCTGGAGAAAGGCCGTCTCCACGAGTGGGTCAAGCGACAGGTGAACGAGAGACAGACTGCCCAGCAGATCGTCAGCCACGTCCAAAACAAGGGTACCCCGCCACCCAAGGTCTGGTTCCTGCCCCCCGTGTGTATGGCCCACTGCATCCGCCTGGCGCTCCTCAGGTTCCACATCGGGGTGAGTAACGACAGATGCTCGCTGTGTTTTTTACATAAGCAGCCATTAGCTTAGCAGAACCAGATCAAGTTAAGTGCTCGTTTTACAAGACAGGAGGTTGTCAGCTAGCAGGTGGACTAGACTGCTTTCTTGTTGTGTATCTAGACCAACAAAACAACTTAAGGTGGTTTGCTGGTCTTAGTTGGTACAATTAGTCTCACAGCCTGATCAAGCAAAAAGTTCCCCAAAGCCATCTGAAGACAGTAGTTAGTTAGACCAGACTAGCTAATCAAAATAAGCTGTCTGTGAAACTGTTTTCTTCAGATTTTAATCAAGACCTAACCTGGTTTTGATTTGGCATTATTATTAGAAACAGACATGGTTAAACTAAGATCAGCAGCTGGTTTAAGCTGGTCTCACAGCCTGACCAAGCTGAAAAGTTCCCCAAACCCATCTGAAACCAGCCAGTAGACCAAACTTGGCTGTTAGTGAAACTGCATTATACATATGTAAACCAGTGTAGGTCTTAAATCATAATACAGTGGTATTATGCAGCTGGTTTGTTTTTTTGTTTTAGCAACCAGTAGCAGCTGGTTTGTTTTTCCCTGACTGAGTGACTGAAAGTGCCCAGTACCTCTTTACAAACCAACATACAGACCAGCGAGTCAGCTCAGGCTGGTTTAAGATGCTTTTTTAAGCAGGGATCCAACTTATTGGATCATAAATGCTTTGGTTGGGTGTGACAGGTCTTGGGCACAAATCTGTATGACATGCTGCTGGTATCTGATCAGATCTCATTTCCACAGGCATTTGGGGAACATGGAGATGTCAGCAGTACAGGATGAAACTGGCATGTTAGTCTATGAGTCGGTGTTTTAGAAATGAGTTTAAAAGCAAATCCAAAACTGTGTCTGTCAGTGCATGCAAATCTACAATACTTAACATTTGTACACCTTTATTTTACAATGATATTACAGAAGAATCAATAAAGGCAACTGATTAAAAGTAAGCACAAGTAAATAAATACAAAAAGACAACATTTCAAAATCAAGCAATGCAGTAAAGTGTAAAAATAATAATTAAAAAAAATATTATTATTAAACAATAATTAAAGACAATGTCTGTCTACTCATTAATAACCTTATACCGCAACAACCAAATACAAATCTCTCAGAATAGAATAAAGACATGCGTTTATGTATGAATGCTGAAATGAAGCCATGTAGTAGTAGGTTGTGCTGGGAAAAAGAAGCGCCTCCTCTGCTCTGCTGTGATTGGCTGATAGGTCACACTCTTGTGACACAAGAAAAGTAAGCACTGCTCTGTGATTGGCTGCATGCTCCCTGCGTCACTTCTGCTGAGGTTTAGCAGCCGTACAGGCTGTGACTAAGTTTATTGGCCCTGTTTTGACCAGAGAGACACATAACACTTGAGATTCTTGCCCATGAGTGCTTTTATTTGCATTTATTTATTTAGTTCATTTATCAGTTAAACCCCAGTAAACATCCTCTTGCTCAATGTATAGTTTTAAGAAGAATCATCTCTTCATTGATTTGTTGAAATTGTGCTGATCGATTAAAGCATTTGAAAAATATGATACAATTAAAAAAAACCATCCTTTCGTGGAAATCTGTGAAAGCCTGGAGTATAGTCAATCTCATAAATGTAAATTAGTTTTTCTAACGAGCCTTCCTGTAATTTTCTTTTTCACTCAGGTTGTCCAGACCATCGAGGATCATCACCAGGAAGTGATTGCCTTATTTCGAGAAAATGGGTTCCATGCCCTGGTTGCCTATGATTCTGATTACGCCCTTTGCAACATCCCGTACTACTTCAGTGCCCATGCTCTCAAACTCAGCCGCAATGGAAAAAGCCTCACCACCAGCCAATACCTGATGCACGAAGTAGCCAAGCAACTTAATCTCAATCCAAATCGTTTTGTCATCTTTGCTTCACTTTTAGGTAGGTTTGTAGGATTGCCTGTCAGTAGTCAAGTCAAAAGGACATCTACATTGGCCCTATTTGCCTAATGCATGTTCTTAGTCATATTGTCAATGATTCAGCTGTGCATGTTTTTCTGAAGACAAAATAGTTTGCCTTTATCCTACACAAAGTTTGGGGAAATTAATAGTCTTATTCAGTAAGGTTGTTCTACGTTGATTAAAAGTGTTATGTACATATAGTTACAAAAAGAAAAAAAAAATCAAAAATCATGGTTTTCCCACAAAAATACTAAGCAATGCTATTGTTTTTAACATTAATAATAATAATAGGGAATGTTTCTTGAACAGCAAGCTTATTAGAACGATTTCTGAAGGATCATGTGACACTGACAACTGGAGTAATTTCTGCTGAAAATTCAGCTTTGCCATTACAGGAGTAAATGAAAAACGTTACAGTTTTAACTGTTGAATTATGTATGTATTTTTTTGGATCAAATAAATGCAGCCTTGGTGCATTACTTAATCTAACTGACCCCAAACTATATGCATGTAAGATAAGGCTAGTAAATGCTGTGCAAGTCATTTGTGAATGGATTTATGTTGACTATATACATTTTTTTTTTTTTTTTTAAAGGTAATTGAAATTCCAACTTTTTTGACTCTCAGTAGAGAGTAGAAGAATGGCTCAAATGTTATCAATAGTGTCACAAATCATTACATTTCAGATCTGATGAATGTTTTCCAGCTGCAAGTTAATACTTCTGCAATACATGCTTAAATAACTCAATTCTATTTTTATAGGGAATCACATACTGCCTGATGAAGACTTGGCTGCCTTTCACTGGAGTTTACTTGGCCCTGAGCACCCTTTAGCATCCTTGAAGGTAAAGCCACACAAAAAAAAGATAAAAGTCATTTACCTGTTTATATAATACCTAGCACTGAATAGCCAGTTAGCTATTTAAGAACTGTTTTGCAAACATGCATTCAGCCTGACTCCATTCTGGTATTCCAGTTGAATATTATTTTTTACTTGTATATGCATCACACAGTGGAAATAAATGTGTTTTGTATAATAATTCAAATATTTCAAGGTTTTCTACATTGACTAGGACATGTTTAAAGGGTGTAAAAATAAGACCCGCAGTTACCAGGCGCTGTGACCAGTTTCCCTGACAACCAGATTGAAATGGGGTCTGGCAAATAACTAATCAGGACCATGCAAAATCACACCAGCATTGTCCTCAACGTGTACCCTTTTGGTTTTAAATACTCAGACTTTGGGGTTGTGTTTATAGTTGGCAATTACTTTTATAATAAGCCTGTTAAGTGGCAGTTTATGATATGCATTGTCAATTAAGCAGATAAACCTAATGCTTTTTTGTAAATTTGTCGGACTGTACCCAGTCAGATATGTACTCCTATGATGCCCATCACATTTTAAGCAGAAGGAGCCTTTGCTGGGGGTGTGATGGGTTGTTTTCTCTAACGCAGGTCCGTGCCCACCAACTCGTTCTTCCTCCATGTGATGTTGTCATAAGAGCCGTGGCAGACTATGTCCGCAACCTACAAGATGTCCATGACCTGGAAGCTATCGCTAAAGACATATTCAAGCACTCCCAGGTAAGATAACACACCATTGTTGGACGTTTAACAGGATACATCACCCCAAAATTGAAAATTCTGTCATCATTTACTCAACCCCATGTAGGGCTGCATAATTAATCAGGATAAAAACAAAATCACGTTATGGCTTAGTGTGATCATCAAATCGGAAAGGCTGTGATTTTAATCTATCTCTCTCCCTATATATATATATATATATATATATATATATATATATATATATATATATATATATATATATATATATATATATATATATATATATATATATATAGATATGTATATATATATATATATATCTATATATATATATATATCTATATATATATATATATCTCAGCAAACAATATCTAGGGGGAAAAATAGCCTATTAAGTCTAAATATTTATGTATCTGTCACTGTGATGAACACCATAGTGAATACAAAAATCTGAATGGCAATTTCAATCATTTAAACACTTTATGAAACTGAAAGCTGTTTTGTTTCCGGGATAACAGCTGCATTATGTTTAGAGCATCTCTCACGTGTTCTGCCATGTGCTTCTCCGCGCTTGTTTACATCAGAGTACACACGCGTCTTAAGGCAGCATACAGCGGTGTTGTGTATTGTGAGCAGTTGATGGGAAAAGTATTCTTAAAGTGCATTCAAAATTCTGAATAATTTCTTATAAATAATTATTCCTGGTAGTTTGAAGTTCCCACGATAACAATATAAAGTCATATACATTTAAACTATAATGAATGACAAAATGTTCATTTTTGGGGGAACTATCAACTAGCAAGAATTGTGGACAATATGTGCTAATTCTGTGGCTTTGCATTTTAGTCTCGAACTGATGAAAAAGTTGTCCGTTTCAAAAAAGCAGTGGAGTATTACGCCACCGCCAGCAAGCCCCCTCACTTTCCCCCGTATTTAGGTAAGATTGTCAATGTTTTTGATTTTCCCTCTCTAACAGAACGACATCTGTTCCTGTTGGTTGGTTCTGGTTAAATTATTGGAGCAGGACAAGTGTACTAATGCTCGCCTGGTGCTGTATTTTCCTGTCTGTGTTTGACGCCAGGTTTTAGAGGCACGCTCTGTCTCTTTCTTAACCGTCTCTCTGTTTCAGCCCTCACAATAATGTGAGAAATTTTCCCACTTTCCTCAGACCTTGTGTGCACTCGGAATGGCCTCTGTGCCCTGTGAATACAAATGGGCTTCTTTAGAAAGGACTCTCGCACAGAAAGCTGCCGGTCTGGAAGAACTCTCTTTAGCTCGCCTGAAAACTTTCAACAGGTTCATTGAAAGGGTGTCAGGTGAACATTATAAGATGAGAGAAGAATTAAATTCGGCATCTTCCAATCAGTGAGAGCATGTTTGACAAATTATATTTGTTGGTTTGTAGAACTATAATAGTCTTCGATCAAATTCAGACAGACTGCCATTTTGCATGATTTAAATATTCTGGTGTTGTTCGAATGGTATGGATGTGGGCTGTTTCTCACTGTGCCTACACATATTTTGAATGCATCAAGGTCAGTTTCCAGGGTGGGTGGACATGCGGTATAACTAGAATCTCAGTTAGGGCTTTTTCAGCATTCAAAAATATGTCTTTTCTGGGAATGGTTGTTTTTCTTTCCAAGTTTCTCTACATTTTTTTCCGTTTTTGCTCCTGTGATTGATCCAGATTCTTTTCGACATTTGTATGCCCACAGTCAGACCAAATCAGATGGGATTGCCAGCAGCACTGCAGATGCTTAACATTCCAGGCAAACCTGGGGTGAGTACCATTTCACCATTATGGTCCATCCTGAATAACTCACGCTTACCCATCAGACTGACACATACGTGTTTCTCTTCATTCTCCCAGGTCCAGCATGGCTATTCCGGCCCTCCGTTGGCCGAACCTGTCCATGAGGCGGACCCGTCAGCTAAAGGGCTCCTAGAACAGAACAGCTACAGCGACATTCCTAATAACGGGAAGCAGCACACGCCGCTCTACGAGAGGTTGTCCCCCATCAACTCCAACCACACAGACCCAGCCTTCTTCATCACCTCGTCCACATCCTCGTCCTCCGAGAATGAAGAAAACACAGGCTCCACTGCCAAGTGAGTAACCAAGAACAAGGGAATGTATGTAGGATATGCTGACTTTTAAAAAAGGCTTCTTCTGTTATTGGGCAAAATCAAAAAATATGGTTTATTGGTATCTGGCTGAATTTTAGTATTGGTGCATCCATTTCTTTCTGAAAAGTAGCCACGTAAGTGACCGCAAGGGATGGGACAAACAGAGAAACCAGATGGACAACATCCCAGAAGGAGACCATGGAGACCAAAATAAAGTGGGTCGACTTTTTAGCTCTATGTGTTAAAATCTTATATGCTGGTTAAAATATAACTTGATAGACAAGCTTGATACAATAATGTTATATCTATTTGAATTCTTTCATTTCTCTTTCAGTCTGATCTTTCTGTGACCTCCCATGTAAACCAAGGTCCAGAGGGGAAAGGTCACATAGGGGTCAAGGCCCAAATTCCATCCCTCCTTTCTATGCCAACAAGAAATCACATGGATATTACCACTCCCCCTTTACCAATGGTGGCCCCAGAAGTGCTACGAGTCGCTGAGCACAGACACAAAAAGGGCCTCATGTACCCATATATTTACCATGTTCTTACCAAGGTCAGATTTTAGTTACTAGCAACTCGGCTGTAACTTTGAAACTAAACCTTCTTAAACTGTTATGGTTGACAGTGTTTGATGGGTATTTTTTGCAGGGTGAGATAAAGTTATCTGTCACCATAGAGGATGAAGCTAACAAAGAACTACCCTCTGCGGTGCAGCTGTACCGGCCAGTACGTCAGTATGTTTACGGGGTGCTCTTCAGCCTGGCCGAGGCCAAAAAGAAGGCAGAGAGACTCGCCATGAGGAGAAATCACCTCCCCGACTGTGAGTAACCGAGCTACACAGCTAAGTTGGAACAATCCAACGATCATAAGTATCGCTAATAAGGAAACCTCTAACAGTTCTCTGTGTTTTGATAAAATGTTTTGGAAATACCAGTTTTTTTTGTTTTTTTTTTGGAGTACCAAGGCAATTTGGTAAGCTATTGGCATTTTGGCCATTTTATGAATTGCAATTTTGTTACATAACCTTCATGGAGAGACCATCTGTTTAATGTAATCAATATTCATGAGCCAGACCTTTACCAAATTTACAAAAAAGCCAACATTTTGAAGATATTTCAGAATCAATCTATTTACATGAAGCAGCATCACAGGATTTTGCATCTTCCCTAATTGTATTATTCAGAAATTTCAATATTAGGTTGCCCAAATTTTTTATTTGTCCACTATTAAAATAAACAACAATGATGTAGTTGTCATTGAAATGTTAAAGTTACATTTTTTATTATATTTAATAATTTTATAATGTAGCAAAATGCATTAAATATTGAAAAAAATAATTATTTTTATTATCATTATTAATAATTTTTGCCATGAATATGGCCTTTGATGTAGATTTGGTGTTAAAAAAATAAAATAATAATAATATGAAGAAAAATAATTCCTCACACCTGGGATAAATCTGCATTACATTAGTAAAAAAGACTAGCTTGTATAGTCATAATATATAGACTGTTCTGAATTTTGCGGTCTAAAGCAGCTGTTAAATGTTACTTTTATTTGATTCCTGCATATTTCTGGATTTTTTTATGTTGTTTTGACATAATTGGAATTGGTTCTAAACTACCAAACCTGCTCTTAATGCCTAAATTCTCTCTTGGGGCCTGTAGAGGGCTCATTTAATCATTCAGAGAGTGCACTTGAGTGTTGGCATTAGCTTGTTATTCTAGGCTGTAGCTGGGCAAATTAATTTCAATAATTAGCATCATTCAAAAACTAATATTAGCTGTTGACATTCTTTTTTGTTTTCTGATATTAGAATAATGATACTTGTTTTGGAAATTAGAATACAAGATATGAAAGTAGAAGAGCTAAACACTGGCAGATCTACTGTGAGCTTGGGAGTTAAGCAGCATATACTATTACTACACAACTAGGCAAAAAAGATTAATTGCCAAATTCACAGTGGAAAAAGAACTTGACTACCCATGATTCACCAATCTGAAGATTTAAAAAAAAAAATTGTATTATAATATCATCTTTTGCCGATTTTCCCTCAATATTTTAATGATTTTTTTAAATGTCTTAGACAAATTCCCCAATTAAGCTTTTTTGATCTCTCTTTGTAGATCCAACAGTGATAATCAAAGAATGGGCTGCTTACAAAGGCAAATCTCCACACACCCCTGAACTGGTGGAAGCTCTTCCTTTCCGGGAGTGGACCTGCCCAAACCTGAAGAAACTCTGGCTGGGCAAGGCGGTGGAGGACAAGAACCGGAGGATGAGGGCTTTCTTGGCCTGCATGAGGTCGGACACTCCAGCTATGCTGAACCCTGCCAATGTCCCCACATCTCTTATAGTGCTGTGTTGCGTGCTACGGTGAGAATCGAAACAATTACGTAAGACATAAAAAACATTATGGAACATTGTTAAATGCTTTCCCAGAATTAAAGATGGTTTAATCCAATGCAGAAAGGGCCTTCAGGATCAGCCTCTTCAGCTCTTGTTTTTTCACTCCTTTGTGTTTTACTTCAGGTTTATGTTACAATGGCCAGGAGTAAGAATTTTGCGTCGTAACGAACTTGACGCTTTCCTAGCTCAAGCACTTTCTCCTAAACTTTATGAGCCTGACCAGCTGCAGGATCTGAAGGTGATTTATGTGGAGAAATATGCATGAGGAGGAGTGTCCAGAGAATACACACAAACCCACATTCCCGTTCACATCAAGGCATATGTGACTAAACATCATGAACAAAAATACTTACAAAAAGTTGTGCCCAAAATTACTCTGACAGAGTAAAATATGCTGACAGATTTGTCATTCTCTGAAAAAAAAAATATATATATATATTTTCTTTTTTTGTCAAATGAACATGAAACAAAAATGTTAATATCCGCAAACAGTTATTAGTATGCAAAGCTATTTGGCCAGTATGATAACGGTAACAAAAGTAAAGTTTACTATAATCAGAATGTCTATATAAGTTTGATACCTGAATTAATTTTTTGGTATCCAAACTGAAAAATCTTTTTAGCCATTTAAAATATGAAATTAAAATTATTAAATATTCTGTTAAGGAGTTAAAAGTTATAATATTAGTTTTAAATCTTGTGTATGGTGTTTCACAATTCAGATTTGGTGTGAATGGCCCACATTTCTTTCCAGTTTATTTAATAATCTGATAAAGATATGTTTGTGTATTAACGTATTTAAAACAATAAGCCTCATGTTTCAAAAAGTGGGGTTTTAGGTATTTTTCTGGATACTTCTTACTTTGTAAGAACTCCTGCCAGACTGATTGGCCTTAATGCTTTGTAAAAGCATGTTTTCATCTGATTGGCTTTGCTGGAAAAGACTTGGCTTTTGAGCAACCTGAGTGCTAGGAATGTAGTCTTTTTGTGTAGATGGTTTACTTAGCTAGCTGAGCTGCTTTTTTCTGTGCATTTCAGTCAGTGTGGCTGTGAGCTCATAAAAACATGTAGACCATCCACACAGCAGGCTGTGCTATTTTGTGGCTGTCCATGTCTGTCAGTCTGTATGCGCTTTTTGCTTCGCTGCTGCCATTGCAGGTTGCTCTCAATGGCTGAATTGGCTGGATTTGTTCCTGCATTAGTCTACATGTATGGATAGATTTGTTCATGCTTGCTTTGTGCTTTGGCTGAGGGGGGAGGGGCTGTTATCTGCTGGGTTGTGTAACATGTAGCTGCTTATTTAACCTCAAGAGCTTTGTTTGACTGTCACTGCATCTGTCGCCGCCAGATTGATAACCTGGATCCACGCGGCGTTCAGCTGGCTGCTCTTTTTATGAGCGGCGTGGATATGGCGCTGTTTGCAAATGACGTGTGTGGGCAGCCCATTCCCTGGGAACACTGCTGTCCGTGGATGTATTTTGATGGCAAGCTGCTACAGAGTAAACTCATCCGGGCCAGCAGGAACAAGGCCCCACTCATTGACCTCTGTGATGGTCAGGTACAAGCAGCACAGCACCACTGCGTTTATTTACATGCATAAGAGTCTCAAAGCCATTACAGAATGATTTAACACTGACCTCAAACTGACACACCAGATTGAAGTACTACAGCAGAAAAGATTGATGATAGAACTGTGTGATGGGGGTGGATTGAAACCAATTATGGCTTCAGTACACTACCAGCCTCTGGTCCTTTTTTTGAGATTGAGACCAATTTTGGCTTCGGTGCGCTAGCAGACTTTAGTACTTCATTATTGATACTGATTCCGAAGGCAACAAATAAACAACCTTGGGTGGCTGAAGAAATTCAAGCAGGGCTGTCAATATGTTTAGTAATTCCAGGTCAATAAAATTATATATATTTTTTTTTTATTGTAACATTTTCATACATTTAGTTTATTTTTAAACGGTAAAAGCAAACTCTGTAAATTTGGTTTTTGGCAAATCATTATACTACCTCTATTACTACTGTTCAAATGTTTAACGTCAAGAAATTAATACTTTTATTCATCAAGGACACATTACATTAATCAAAAGTGATAGTAAAGATTTAATTTATAAAATCTATAATGTATTATACTGTGTGTGTGTGTGTGTGTGTGTGTGTGTGTGTGTCTTTGAAGACTGGAGTATTAACAATGAAAATTTAGCTTTGCATCACAGGAAAAATATATGTTTTAAAATATATTAAAGAGCCAGTAAGATGAAAATTCTAAGCTTCCTATCACTGTTTATAAGTCCTGTACAATAGGTTTAAATCCATCCAAGGTTAAAAAACATTGTCATTTTGTCAAAATATCATTTTATAATTACCTCAATTCTCAGAGATCCCCAAACGGTTCGCACGAAGCTGTTCAAAAGATTCAGTTTCCTTAAACCACACCTTTCGGTAGCATACTGTGTTCTGATTGGTCAACTGACATAGTCAGTTTTGGATTGGTTGTTCCGCACACAACTTCATGGTAAACAATGCGTTAGCATCTTTTTGGGGTGAATTATGTCTTATTCCTCTCATCGCGAAGCAAACAGTTAAATAAAAAACTTGAACAGTCTCGCAGCTTTTTCTTCTGTGTGTGCGTATTCAAGCTGCGCGCTTCAGTTTGAATCTGAATAGAGCGTTCAGTGCGGGGGCTTGGTCACATTAGATATAATGAAGGGAGACGTGAAAAACGGACATCGCGTTGCTTTTATATGGATTACTTTATCACAGAATATCTGTTAGCAGCACTTATTTAGTTTTAAAGAAGACGTCAAGCTTTCTATAGATATCTCTCTCATGTCTCTTCGTTGAGTATTCACGGCGTTACACTTCATTTTAATGACGTGTTTGTAAATGAAGATCAGCGCAGAGAAAGGCTGCAGACAGCACACATACTGATAAGACGCTCGGGAGAAAACAAACACATAACTTCATAATCATACTTCGCGTTGTGATTCGGAGATACTCGTTGGTCTAAATAAAGTTGGTAATGAACCCTCTTTTATGGCCAAACGCTTTGAAAATCCCGCCTTGTACTCACCGAGATTAGAAAAGCAGTCATCAGTGAAATGTTGTGAACACAACAAAAGGGATTTGTTGTGCTGCTCTGGTATTGTGGTAAAAATGAATTTTAGCCATTGGTTCTTCTGATCTTCATTCTTTGGCAGTGAAAATAAAACAAACTTGCCTTTACAATTAAAAACACACTGTCTCCTCGACATGATGCTATCACACCAACCAGAGCATCTGTGTGGGGGGTGGGGCAGGTCAGAGTTCCGTTTCTCTCAAGACGGTAGGCGGAGATTATAATGCAAAGTGTTCCTAGTGACGTACATAGAGATGGGCAAAAGATTTGAAATCTATTAACGACTCGTTTCAGCGATTCAGGATCGACTCCTTACTTTAGAAGCCAATAACTTTATAAATCGTGTACTTTTTGGTTTAATTACTTTGCACATTGTTTACACTGATGGACAGCTACATCATGCACTGTAATATAGGTAATTTTTGATTTCCCATCTGTGTGGCTCTTTAAAATAGAAAACAGGTATTCTAATAAAATTTCACAATATTCGTTTTTACTGTTTCTCTGATCAAATAAATGCAGCCATATTAAGAATAAGAGATTTCTTTAAAATAAATTCAGTCTTACCATCCCCAAACTTTTGGACTGTAGTGTATATATAAAATACATTTATACTACTTTGTAAATAAAATACAGCTATAATAGGCATATTGTATATTAAAAGACCTTGGCAAGAGGTGCTCTCACATATTTAATTTTAGCAAAAACAGAATACAAATTAAATCTACAATTAATATTTAATTATTTTAGCAAAAACAAATATACATGTTCTGCTTTAGAATTTTTAACAAATATGTATTTGGAGGTGAAATGTTACTTGTTGAGCCTTCAGTCTTCAGTGCACTTTCGTTTATGGTGCTGTAACTCATTATAATTTATTGCTTTGCCCAGTATATATACTTGTAATATTTACTCAACTGTTAACCATTAATCCACAGCGTTGAGTTTGTTGATAGCTTTATATATAAGACAGAAATTGTACTTACAAATCTGGGTTTGCAATCTAACAGAGATAAAATTTACATGTAACTCCTTGTGTTCCCCAGACTGAACTAGTTGCCAAGGTGGAGAGGATGCGTCAGAGTATCCTGGAGGGTCTGAACTTCTCTCGGCCACCCCAGCCGATCGCATTCCCCCCTCCACCACCACACGCAATGCCTTTCTACACCCCCAACAGCACCTTCTACCCTCCACCTCCTCTGCCCCCAATGCATGGCAGAGGCAGGGGCATGCCTGGTAAGAATGATTGTTGGATTAATTGGCAAATGTAAGCAAAATACCAAACAGCTTTTTGTTAGTAATTGATGATTTCGTAGTTTAGTTTTGAAAATGTTTAAACAATAATAATGCTTTTTATAAGTAACATGTTTATACCATGTTTACTACTAGGATGTAATAGTGAGAAACAATCACTGAGTGGTTTTGTGAACTTGATCAATCCATTCTTTGCTATGGGTGTGCGATATATATCATCTGCGATAATATCGTAATTGTTATTTTAACGATGTGCGATTTGACATTATCAAGTATTTTGCAAAAACCATTAAAGTGCCCCATTTTGGATTTTTGAAAATTACCTTTCACACAGTGTGTAACACAGCTCCTGCAAAGTTTTAAATCTAAAAGTGGACCGTGTATAAAGTTATTGTCTCTCAAAAGAAAGAGTCAACTTGGAGTCATTGAAGCGAGCCGTTTTTAAAACGAATCCCTAGCCGTTTCATGTTGATGTCAGCATGAAACATTAGTATATTGCCCACCCACCCCTTGTTGGTCTTCTCGCATTGGTCTAAATAAAAAAGGTAAATTCATTCTTTGCCACTAGGTGCCACTTTTGGAGTGGTAAAATAGCTGTTTCCATGGTAACGGCTGTACATAAAGCAGCACTTCGCTCACAAAAACTGCTTTATCAGGCATTACAGGCAAGATGAAATTAAAATGAGTCCAATCGAACCATTCACTGCAGATTAGCGACACGCAAAAGAGGGGGTGGAAAAATTAATCGTTGAGCGAATCGTCTGGGAGTAAGGTAAAAATAAATGCATTTTATAAGACAATGAAAGTGTTTTTTACCTTGTGTGCATGTCAACCTGTTGTTGGAGACTCCCAAAACCAAAATATGACCTTTCATAACCCATAATAAGGGTATTTTTAAACACCCAAACAGTGTATTTCACTCATTATGTGACGTTAAGACTAGTGCGCATTTTAAGTGTGTTCTTTCACTGCATGATTCAGTTTATAAAAATACATTTAGAATTATATCACAAATTCAAGATATGTGGGCAGAAAATCTATATATTTATACCCCTTTATATAGTTGATAAATATTTTTTTATTTTATTATTCACTAATTAAATGTAAGAATTTGATTCATAAGAAAATAAACTTAAAAAAAAGGGGGGAAAAGGATTTATAAAGGTAAATATGCCCATAAAATAAAAGTTGAACTTACCACCACACAGAATATGAAGAATATCAAAAACTTTATAAGTCAGCTTTTCATGGTAGTCTTTAAGATACTATCACAATAACACCCTTAGCAAAATATTGTCTTATTATCATTATCGATAAAATCCTTGTAAATAGTGAGATTTTTTTTTTTTTTTTGGCAATATGGCACACCCCTATTCTTTGCGAATATCTGGCTCAAAACTACATTCCTCTCTTAAATGTGATTAGCTGAAGCAGCTAAACCTGTTTGATTGGTCTTTTAATGATGGGGTTTCTTAAAAGAGTTATTAAAGTTATGTTGTTCATTTAATTCTTCTCAAATAGGGCTTCAAGCCATCCCCTCGCAGGGTGGTAAGCTTGAGATTGCAGGCACAGTGGTGGGTCAATGGTCTGGTAGTCGTCGTGGAAGAGGAAGAGCCTCGTTTCCCATACAGTTAGTGTCAGTTGGTGGACCAACCAGAGGGTAAGCATTAAATTTTTAGTACATTCTTAGTTTTTGTAGATAAATTGACATGTTATATATATATACTCTTAGTAATGCTTCTCCTATCCCTACTGTATTCTAAATGGACTTACTTGCTCACTCACTTTTTTTTTGATAATATAAATTGAGTGTTTTTCTCTGAACAGTCGTCCAAGAGGTGTGATTTCTACTCCTGTTATAAGGACCTTTGGTCGAGGAACCAAATACCACACTAGAGGGTTCAAGAGTCAGGGAACATACCAGGTGAATCTTATTGTTTCCTACATTTTAAAATAACAAGAATACATATGCTGGTTCAAAAGTTTGGAGTAATAGCTGCTAAAAAATTCTATTTATGCCATCACAGAAATAAATAGTTTTAAAAGATACTGAAATAGAAATTGGTTATTTTAAATTTTTTCATAGCATTACTGTATTTTTGATCAAATAAATGCAGCCTTGGTGAGCATAAGAGACTTGTTTCAAAACCATAAAAAAAACCATAAGACCACAAACTTTTGAATTAGTTTATTAGTTTCAGGGGTCACATGTCCTGATGTTTACGTTATTAAAATGCAGTGTATGGTTATTCTTCAAAAATCAGTGATGGCATAATTTTGGATCGAACTGATGGATACTGACAGTAAAAAATGTTGCAAAATTAATTTTAACAGAGCAAGCCTGCATATGTTGCCTCAACCAATGAAGTGATAAAAGACAGAAAGATGCCGAAGTTGGGGACACCGCACCTGCCCTTAGAAGGGTCCACAGCAGCAGAGAACGGCTTGGTGGAGGGTAAAGAGGCAGACCAGCTCAATGGGAACGAAGGGGAAAGCAGGGCTACAAACCAACCTGAAAGTGCCTTTAGCAACGAATCTAAAATGTGCAATACTAATCTTCATTTAAATGCACTAAATGAAAATGGCGAGGGCTGCAGAGATGAAGCTCTGGGCACTGCTGTCTTAAAAACAGAAGAGTAAACCTATTTTTATAGAGAGGGTGAAGGTTGTTGGACGGTTACGTGTTAAGGAATATCTGGAAGGTTGGAAAACCTACAGTTGGCGTACATTCTTTCCTCTCTGAAAGCGATAAATGAGGACTTACAAATTTTTGAAATCCTTCTTTGACATCAGCGAGTTTAAACCACAAAGTAACGATGAGGAAACCTCTCGGTAAAACATAGATATACAAGTCGTATAGAGAGTCGTACCAGTTTAATGATAAAAGACGGTGTGCTCCCGCATCAACGTTTTTCAAAACTGGTTACATTAAATTATTTTACTTTCTCGATGAAATGCAGAAACCGAAAAAAACGATTTTCATTTGCCAATCTTTAAGTTTTAGCAAGTTGAGATTCAAGTACCATATATATATATATATATATATATATATATATATATATATATATATATATATATATATATATATATATATTTGCCATTGTAATTGAGTTTGTATTGTCACAGTAAATGCTTTTTTATTGATTGAAAACGTAAAACTCACGATTTGAAAAAAACTAAACCAAGAATTTATTTCTCACGTATCATCACTGTGAGTTTACTTGTGTTTTAAACGTGTGATTGTTTTGACATTGAGTAAGTAGTAATTACTGCTGCATCTTAAGTTCTGATCATTTCAATATGTCATACATTAGCGATTATAGGTAATGTCAAAAAATGGTTAGACAAATCTCACAAGTTGCAAATTCGCTCTTGAAAAACACCAATGTCTCTTTCCGTGTCAGAAAATGCCATGCACCAGTGGTTTGTTGAATCAAACGTAGCACATTAGTACAACTGTCTCAGCTAAACTTTCTGCATGGCTCACGATTAACAGAAAAAGCAAAAAAAAAAAAACATAATGGTGTATAGTTATAATGCATGTTATCCTATTTCTTCCTTCATTACAAATACCGTGCCCATCTGCAAAATTTTTAAGAGCTGATAATCATTAATAGTCCTATAAAAGGTGTTAATGGTTAGTCAGTAACTGATTTGCGCTAACCTTAAATTTATTAGTTCTGTGATTTATTGACCTCTGTTGCATTTTCTCCAACATTATCTAGCCACTTGAAATATTGTTAATCCTGGTGTACTCATCACTGTATACATTATTGTTCTCTGTTGCTGTTTTCCAGTCATACTAGCAAACCATCTCTGAAAGAAAAATTAAAAAAATGGCTTCGATCTTAACCCCGCCCCCACACCCTTTCTTAGCTCGGAAACAAGTTTTGCGAAACATTCAACCCTCCCATTTGAGAATTTAGACTAAGCAAGTACACTTGTAATCATTTTGATGTTTACTTTAATGTTTTCAGAATTTATAAACATACTTCTAAATGAGAGTCATTACTTCTCCATCTAAATCTGATGCTTTTCATTGCACATTAGTGATCAGAAATATGGTGTATTCCCCTCAGTCCCCGCCGCAAGTCTAAGTAGGTTACCTTGATGTAAGTTGAGCAGAGTTTCTTCCTAACTTATGGCTTGTAAAAGAATGAACTACTGTTGGGTTTGAGTGACTGTTGATAGTTTGTGGTGTGATGTATTTGAAGGAAATTGAACGCAACTTACAATGCTTAATAAAAGTCTTTATTCTTTTAGAATAATTCGTTTTGTATATGTGTGTTTTTAAGGGTTGATGGCTTGCCATCTTAAACTTTCCTAAGTTTTTACTACAGGTTGCACATGCCTCTTTCCATGCTATCACAGTATTATAGCAACAGCATGGGGATGTTTTGGGCCCCCTGCTGGAGAATAATCTGTCAAGTCATGATCTTTAGTTAAAGCTCCATGAAAACAACAGTTCGATAACAGAGTTTCTGCAGGTTTCAATATGGTCTTGAGTCTTAATTTACCCTTCCATAAATTAAAGCCTAAACTCATAAAGCCAGTGCACTACTTTTCTGCATGAAAAAATTGCAAATTGAACATCTGATGTCTTGGTTTCAAGAAACTGAATAAAATTATGTGAGCTAATGTTAAAACAAGAACAACATCTATCAATGGGGTATGGAAACTTGTTTTCCCTTTGAATTGAGTTGATTTATCTGAGCCCACTGGCAGACATTTGTTCGTGTTGTAATTATAAACTCACTTTTTGATCAATTTCTCATAAAACAAGACATGTATGTATCTTGATTTAAGAATCTTTAGACATTTGCACTAGAAAACAAAAATATTGAGAAGGAAAATCTTTTTTTCAGTATGATTACATTTTGTTGGAAGTTGTATTTTCAAACTTTGAGGAACTGCTAATACATTTAGAGATCCTATCGATGTGTTACATTGCTTGGTCTTAAAGAGTCTTAAAATATATCAAGACTTACCTTTGAAAAACCTAGAAAACCCTGTATAAATATAAAATGTTAAATATTTTTATCATTTAAAAAAAAAAGAATTATAATTTCTGACCTTTTTTGTATTCTGCAAACCAAATGCCAAATTTAACTTTCTTCCTTTTTTTCTGAGTTTGACTTTGTGGAAGCCTTAAGAACCATAAGAAGTTGACATTAGCACACGGAGAGGTGGAAGTCTGAACACTACACCAAATCTCTATCCCAAACCATTTAGCACCACCAATAGGTCAAATTTGCTTTTTTTGTGTTGTAACTGAACTGTGTGAACACAGCTGACCAAATTTGATTTTAATATTCACCTCACTATATATATATATGTATATTACACACACACTCACACACACACACAGTTGAAGTCAAGATTTTACATATACCTTGCAAAATCAATGTGTTTCAAATACTCACTGATGCTCCAGAAGGAAAAACAATGCATTGAGCCAGGGGGAGAAAACCTTTTGATTTGAGGCCATTTTTAAAAATTCAACTTATTTTCTCCTGTGGACTATTTAAATTTATTTTATGTGAAACATCTTATTCGGGTCAGTAGGCTACTATACAAACAACATGCTTTTTGTATGATCCCTCTCATTTTGGTAAAATAATTGAAATGTAAAAACAGTAGCAAGGTGTATTTAAACTTTTGACTTAAACTGTATGTGTGTGTGTGTGTGTGTATTATGGATGTGTGCATGCGTAATTTTTTTTTTACTTTATGCGTGTTTAATAACTAATCATTAATAATAATAATATGTAGCA
Source organism: Carassius gibelio (assembly GCF_023724105.1). Lineage (NCBI taxonomy): Eukaryota > Metazoa > Chordata > Actinopteri > Cypriniformes > Cyprinidae > Carassius > Carassius gibelio. The sequence goes on from NC_068406.1 coordinate 15,330,351, forward strand.
GAAATTTAAATGAGAAGCTTATCAAAACTTGAGCTAACCCTCTGTTCTTATAATCCTTCCACTTCTGTGCCATAACTGCGTGAGACATTATTAACGCGTCGCGTGTCATAGACTCTGCTGCAGCTGGTTCGACGGTTGGCTGGAGATCCCTGGCGGTGGATTTTTGTCTTTCTATCGTCCCGGGAAACCCTGAGAAGCAGCCGCAGCGTTTAATGAACTCCATTCAACTGGACCAGCATGACCGTGGCGATTTTGCCCGTCTTACAGACTGACGTAACAATATTACAATGAAAGGATGCATTTTCTTGGGCTTTATGAAAGTCTCGTCGCTCGTATAGTCACCAGGGGGCATGCACACGTCAATGCAGCGCGGGAAACATTTTAACATCGTAACATTGTAACGTCTGATCGGGGGAACGTTCGAATGGACGCAGGAGCAGCTCCGCGGCTCTTCATATCGCTGTAGTTTGTGTTACGGGAGGTTCCTGCTGCCCCCATCCATCTCTCCGGCTGTTGTTGTGAATTGATCTAACATGGCGACTGTACCCGTCTATTGCATCTGCAGATTACCTTACGACGTAACCCAGTTTATGATCGAATGCGACGCCTGCAAAGACTGGTTTCACGGCAGGTAACAGCAATATTTCGTTCAACTATTTAAGTGTGGATTTGGATGGAAGCGTTTTGCTCGCGTGCGCACATTTTGTATTGCTCTGAAGAGCGAGGGCCGCTTGAAGAAGAAGGCGGAGTTATATTTAGCTGGCTCGGTTGACACATTTTTGTGAACTGTACAAAAGATTTTCTTAATCGTAAAGCCATTTCGATATATTTTCCACGATGTGTGCTCGATCTGCGTGCATCGCACGCTTTGGTTGCGTCTCAGACTGGACGTTGTCGTAGTAGTGAGCCGTGGGTGTCTGCGAACACGAATGGCTTTTCTTTTACACATTTTACCTTCCTTTATGCGCCCTATTCGTCCAGATCTGCTCCTACATCAGTGCTTTATGGTCTTTGAACTGTATAAAAACTATCCTTTCTGGTGTCTGCTGGAAGAATAATAGACTGCATATGAGCCAGACATTGCAGATTCAGAGCTGCTATGTACATTTTTAACACGTATGACATCTAACCATTCATCATAATCAAAACCAGTAAGTTCAGATTTATTTCCCGTGTATTGCTCGGAAGCATCACTGACAGCAGCATGTATCGGAGCAAACGAGTTTAGCTCGATCCAATAACGGGAGTCAATCTGGAGTCTGTTCATTTTTCTGAATTCATCTTAAATTTCCCCCGCTGATTGGTTTGTTTGCTGAGCGAGAGCGAAACTGAAGCGAGAAAAGGCTTCAAATGCTGTTTCTTCAATGTAAACAAAGAACAAGCGTTCCAGTTCACTGACTGATACTTTTACGCGCGTTTAATTTTAACCCTTTAATGAGCCGAGTTATCGTTACTCTTCAGACTTTCCAGACCGAATATGCTCTTAACTGCATATTCGACTGTATAGAAATAGTTTGAATCCACACTGATGTGGATGTTTCTGTTGGAGTGTCTGAGATTTACCGCCCTCAGTGATTTTAAACCTCTGTAACCTCTATAAAGAGGGTATGCCTCAGATCAGGAGAGACACCAGTTATGGCTAAGTATGGCTTAAACGTGTGTACACGTTGATGTTAACAGAAAATTCGCTATTAAGCTGTTTATGACAGAAGTCTTATCAGAAAATATTTGAATCTTTTTGGTAGGTTTGTAACTTTGACATTGTAATAATGCAGTCGAATGTTAATAATAGTAGTTCTTTTTACTAAGCATTCACTAGTGCAACATTTGTGTGCAGTATCTTATAATGCCATTAGTTTGGTTCTTCTTTTTATGCTTGCCAGCTTTAAAATACTCACACTGCTTTAAAATGTATCATGTTATCTATAACATTTAGTTATTTAGCTAACTTAATGTGTTTTATAATAGATTCTCTATGGAAAATTTAGTGATATTTATAAGAATTAGCCTCGTGCCATACATCTTGAATTTAAACTGGTCACACTTCTAAAAGATATGTATGAATATTTAAGTTTAATTTGACAGATCTGACTGCTTTGCTGAACCGTGAAATATTTCGATTGCAGCATTCATAGATATATCATAGATCTTTATATCTTTAAAGGTTTTTCACCTACATAGCTTAATGCTATAAGCCAGTAAATGGATGAAAGAAATTCACAAGGCCTAATCATTGAGTGGAATCCAATTTAACTCTTCAAACAGTGAAACCTATCTTTATCAAGTGTGGGAAAGTGCACAGTTAACAAAACACTTGACAAAGTTAGACAAACAGAAATGCACAAAAAGCTCCGCAGATTTCATAGTATTGGAAAGCCTGTCATTCACAATCAAACACTTCCCTCACCATTTGTGTGTTAGTTTATTAAATATTTTGGTTAATTTGATGATGATAGGAGTGTACACTCAACTCCATTAAACACACTTGACTTCTTGTAAACGCATTGCACAGAATTCAACAGATAAGCTGTTCTGTTTTTATTAAATTTTTTTGGCCTGGCTAATATTTTGGAATTGTCAGTTCTTTCATTCAAAGTGACTTCCAGCTGGCCAGTTGTAGGAAGATCCTCTGTAAGTAACTTCGGATCACGGTTCTCAGAATTACAGAAAAACTGGAACTTGCTAAAGTTGTGTTTTCCAGACTTGAAAAAAACTTTTAGAAACAATAATAAAAAAAATTAAAAAAACTGATCAGATGACAAATGAGCATCATCCCCTAAGATATTAATAAGTAGTTCCACTTCCACAATATTACATTTTCCTGTTGTTGCCTCAATTAATCCTATAACAGTATGTATTTATATATGTTTCATAAATGTTTAATCCGTTCCAAAAGGTTCCTCTATGATCAGCATAAATATCCATCAAGAATAAACATGTTGATATAATGATTTCTACAAGCTTACTGGCAGGCGAACAGAAATGAAGACGCCTTTTAACACTGCCGTCTGAAACGCACACACACACTGAAACACATGCTGGTGTTTGTGGTCGTGGGTGTATGCTCTCGAATCATCAGGTGGTAATAAATGACATCATTCCCGTCTTTCACGGGCCAGGATGCCAGCTACAAGTGGCGCATCAGATCCTAAATGAGATTTGTCCCATTAACGATAATAGCTAGTCTGTAACAGAGCAGCTTTGGCGTATTGTGCAAGTTTATTAAATATGTTATAATAAAACGCTAATTGCACCTGCCTTGAGGACGACCTCACATGGAGAATCATTTAGAGTTGCTAAAATATAATCATTGGTACATTCTTTAATGCTTTATTGTTGTTGTACTGATCAAATCTCCTGTACTGCGAACAACCAAAACTAATAATAGGTGTTTTTTTCTTGTATTTGGTATGTTTTTATAGTTTTTTTTTTTTGTCTGTCATGACAGTGCGTATTTACATTGTCTCAGAGTGAAAATCCAGTCACATGTTCTTCAAGTGACGGCCTCATGCCTGATTTATTTTGTTAAATGGCCTTTCAATAATTTTTTTTTTTCCTCTGAATATTCTCGTCTTTTGACTGATGTAACTCTAGATATCTAGTTGTTATCATTAAACTCTTGATTATGTTACTTTCTTGTCATTCAGGCATGAAACAGAGTACAAGAACTGCATTGAGGTACTGAAGGTGTCGTTGCTGCTTTTGAGAAGATGCTTTCTTAGACGCAACTATTTCCGGAAAGTGGTTTTGAGACATACTCTTTGGACTGTTGACACTTAACATACAAAATGAGCCTGTAAATAAGCATCACCATCATGTGCTCTGCTGCGAATCCATTGCAGGTGGTTGCACAAAGAGACATGTTGTATTGAATGTAATTTGACAGAGAGAATGCGTTTGTCTGTTCAGTCTTAAAGGAACCGTTTGCACAAAAATGAATATTCTCTCATTATTGACTCACCTTTCATTGACTCACCTTTCTGTTGTTAAAACCTTTTTCCTGTAGAGATTTTTTGAAGAACCTTCACAGTTTACTTCACAAGTAATATAGCACATGCATATTATTTTCTAATGTTTTCATTGGTTTTTGGATCCTGACCACTGTGGTTGTTATTAATTATTGTTGCATGAACATTCTTCAAAAATTATACTTTTGTGTTCTTTATCAGTAAAAATGGCAAATTCAGCTTCACCATCAAATCCCATTTTGCCATCAGAGGAGTATGCCTTTTTTTAAAAACTACATTAAAGTATAAAATATTTCAAAATATTATGCTTTTACTGTATTGTATACAAAAATTGAGACCACTATCAAAAACATGTTACGTATGTACATTAAATTTTTTTTTTAAATGGTGAATACAAAATTAGATTTTTTTTTAAGGGGCTGGAATTACATAATGGTGAATAAATAACTGAACAATATTAAATTTGGGGGAAACTGCTCCTTAAATTCGAAAAGGGATTGGTCTCTTAATGGCAGCACGCAGATGCTCATGATAAGGATTAGCTGAGGAAAGACCTAGAGTGTATTTGACTGCTAATCCTGATGCACGAGTGGGCGGTTTGACCCTTCACACCCACATGCACTCTTTGTTGTAGAGATTTTGCTTTTTTTCAAGGGTGCTGACACCACCCACCATCTGAGTGGACAGCGTGTGTGATATTCATACGACTGCATGTAGTAATTATACCACACTGGAGGAGAGCCATAATGGACACTCCCAATTCAGTATTTACTCATGACCCGTGAACAGCTCCTCCTAATGGCAGGAATGCGTTATAGGGTTTATATTATTATTATTATAGGGAGAACATTTGCTCTGCAGATGGGGTGACGTAAATGCATACAGTGCCTATAAAGTTTTGTGCTTCTTGGAGGTTTTTCATGTTTGCTTCATTTACACCATTGAAATGTTTTGTTGCTACTGATCAGACTTGTAATGTCAATATAAAACAGATGTGAAACAATTACAAATATGAAAATGAGAGAAAATGACCACAATGTTTTAGTTCTTCACAATATCTTCTTTAGAGTTACACAGGAGAGAGAATAGGTTTGGGACAACGTGAGGGTGAGTAAATGGTGACAGAATTTTCATTGTTGGGTGGACTGTCCCTCTTATATGACATGTTAGTGCACTCGGTTGGATTTTCAAGACACAACAAAGTTAAACGAAGATCACTTGTGTGAAGTCAAGGGCCAATAAGTGACCACTGACAACTCTGAAGTGACTGTGATACAACCACTGTAGCTTGGGTGCTTCCACAGCTTAATAGGACAGTGGCGAAGAGAAAGCCACTGTTAAAAATGTCACATGACATCTCAGTTGAAGTTTTGCCAGAAGGCATGTGGTAGACTCTGAAGCCAGCTGGAAGAAAGTTGAGCTTGTTGGCCATCAGACTAGATGCCATATTTGGCGTATACCAGCAGAATATATCACCCTGTAGCCCAAGACTGGTTGCCCACTGAAGCTAAGCAGGGGTGAGCCTGGTCAGTACCTGGATGGGAATACTAGGTTGCTGTTGGAAGAGGTGGTAATGAGGCCAGCAGGAGGTGCTCACCCTGCAGTCTGTGTGGTCCTAATTTCCCAGTATACTGATGGGACACTATACTGTAAAAAGCACCGTCCTTCATATGTGACATTAAACCGAGCTCCTGACTATCTGTGGTCATTAAAAATTCCAGGATGTCCTCCGAAAAAGAGTAAGCGGTGTAACAATTGTTCTCTGACCAACATAGCCTCCTAACAATCCCCATATTTATCTACTGATTGGCTTCGTCTCCTCTCCACCAATAAGCTGGTGTGTGATGGGGATTCTGGTGCACTATGGCTGCTGTCACATCATCCAGGTGAATGCTGCACACTGGTGGTGTTTGAGGAGATTCCTCCCTTCCATGTAAAGTGTTTTGAGGATCCAGAAAAGCGCTATATACATGTAATACAGATATTATTATTATTGTGAACACTGTGCATCATCGGAAACTCACTATCCCCACTGTGCAGGACGGGATTATTGACCAGGACTTATCCCTGGACCTCCAAAACTTCAGGACATGTGGCCTGAGTCTGCCAAACAAAGCAGACCACTAGGGCCTCTCTAAGGGGCAGCAGTGGATAGATGTGTGAGAGACTTGGCCAAAATGTCTGGAGAAAGTCATCTGTTAACATTCCCATTGGGAATATTTCATCAGAATCCATGGCTGATTTAGAATGGCTGTCAGTGGAGTATGATTCTATTAGAACCAGATTTTTGAGTACTTATGTAGGCACAGTATATGGCAGCTATGTTTTACAGAACCACGATTAAGTAGATTTTATCTGGCGTAACTCAGTGCTGATATGCTGTTTGTTCTGTTACAGCTGTGTAGGAGTGGATGAAGATGAAGCACCAGATATTGACATCTATCACTGTCCTAACTGTGAAAAGACCCACGGCAAATCCACCTGCAAGTATCTTTCATTTCTACTGTGAATGAATTAGGTGTTACTCAAGTCAGGTCACCTTTATTTATATAGCGCTTTATGCAATACGGATTGTTTCAAAGCAGCTTTACAGTAATAAACAAGACAGTAACAGTCAAATGAGACAAAGCGAATTTTTAAACAACAATCAGGTTATCATTCAGCTCAGTGTTGATTCATCAATGATGAAATGTGTTCAGCTAAGCTAAAAACAGCTCTGTAAAAAAGGCAAAAGTGTTGCTATTCAGCTCAAGTGAATTCAGTGTTTATATATCATTTATTATTCATATATAGGTCTCTTGAAGCATCTTGGAGACATTGCCACAGTTCTTATGGATTTAGTCTGTCTCAGTTTGTACTGTTTCTTACAGAATTAATGGCAATTACGGTAATGGCAAAATTAATGAATGATATTTCCTATTGACATACAACAGCAAAAGATAGAAAGATAGATTTTTATACCAAATAACCATTTTTTAGCTAGTGAAAATACTAGTGTTGTAATAATTTTGGCCACCACTGTATACACATGCACACACACACATACTACCATAAATATATAATATTAAGCAGTACAAATGTTTTCAACATTGATAATAATAGGTTCCTTGATCACCAATTCAGTATATTAGAATGATTTCTGAAGGATCATTGCTATTGCAGGAGTAAATTACATTTTAAAATATATATTAAAATATGAAACGGTTATAATAAATAATGTTCTGTAATGTTACTTTCTTTGTTTGGATGCAATTTAATTCATATTTTAATTAATCATCATTTTCAGATTTATATTTTTGTATTAACAAAAGATGAGGGTCTTTATTTATTGTATCAATCCAACACTTTAATAAATGAAGACAAGCTTTAGATCATTGTTAAAATGTATTTACAACTAAAGCAGACTTAGCCCATTAAAACCTCCAACTGAATTTAAATTTATGAAAATAATTCACTTTAAAATAAGTTTTGGTTACAAACCAAACCATTATGTTGATGTTTAAAATGTTCTTATCTTCTGTACACACTAGTACATTCATGCATTTGCTACTGTAGCTTGCAGATGGTTTTATTATTATTTTTGCTTCATTAAGTTGTGTTCATGGTGTCTGATTTAGATTTTGTTGGTTTCATCTGTTTACAATTTTAACAGTGAAAAAGAAAAAGAGCTGGAATAAGCATGACACGGGACAAAGTGGAGACGTCAGACCGGTTCAAAACGGCAGTCAGGTGTTCATAAAAGAGCTGCGCAGCAGGACATTCCCCAGGTACAGTACACCTTTGTGAAGATCATGCCAGTGAAGAATTTAAAGGGCCAGTGCTCCTGATAAAGTCCAAGTCCTTCAGTTGATTTAGTGTCCAGCAGATGGCGCTCCATGATCAGCTTTGCTCAGGCTCTGAACTTTTCCACCAGACAGGCGGACTGATGAAAATTCCAGTATGATGTACTGGACAAACTGTGTAGGTGACTGTAGGTAAGATGCTGACGGTTGGTTTTCCACTGCAGTTCAGAAGATGTCGTGGTCAAGCTGTCTGGAAGTCAGATGACGTTGGACTACCTTGAGGAGAATGGATTCAATGAGCCAATACTCATCCAGAAGAAAGATGGGCTGGGGATGGCTATGCCTGCGCCCACGTTCTACATCAGTGATGTGGAAAACTATGTCGGTAAGTGTTTTATGAGGTATAATAAAACCAATGTTCTGATGATCAGTATGGAAGTATATCTGTATGTGCAATATGTTTATGTTCTAACTGATTTGAACTTTTCTCGTTCAAAGGACCTGATGTTCTTGTGGATGTTGTCGATGTAACCAAACAGACACAAAGCCAGATGAAGTTAAAGGAATTTGTTGATTATTACTACAGCACAAACAGAAAGAAAGTATTAAATGTGATCAACCTTGAGTTTTCAGACACAAGGTAAGCATTCCTATACAGAGTCAGATAGGGTTGTGAAGATGCTCTATACAAATGGCTGCAACATTTTTGTTAGCAATTTTGATACAGCAAATACATTAATGCACACGGTCATTATTAACATAAATATTAGTAAATTAAAAGGCATTTAGCTTTTTTTTTTCTTTCTCAGTTAAACAGTACTTCAGTTTTTTTTTCTAAGTAATAATGAAAAAATTAAAATGTTTGCATTTTACAGCAGTTATTAAGTACAATACACAGTCTGGATGTCAGTAAATTAATGTGTGTCATTAATTTGGTTTGGTAACAGGAATATTTACTATTCTTCCTTTCATGTCTCTAGAATGGCCAATATTGTTGAGAGTCCGCAAATAGTTCGGAAGTTATCCTGGGTGGAAAATTACTGGCCTGACGATGCATTGTTGGGGAAGCCCAAAGTGTCTAAATACTGCCTCATATGTGTGAAAGACAGCTACACAGACTTCCACATTGAGTGTGGAGGCGCCTCTGTGTGGTATCATGTACTGAAGGTGACTCCTGCATGTTATATCTCAAAGTTATTGCTAAAATGAAAAGTATTTCAAATTTGTATTTAATAATGAAACCTTTTTATTTTTATTCGTAATGCTTACCATGATTTTACTTAAGGAAGTGCTGCATTCAGCCAGTGAATACTGTTGCATAGTGGATGTTGAACATTGTATTTCATCTGTGTGTTGTAAAGGGAGAGAAAATCTTCTTTTTGATCAAGCCCACTTCTGCCAACCTTTCTCTGTACGAGCGCTGGAGGTCCTCCTCCAACCACAGCGAGATGTTTTTTGCTGACCAAGTGGACAAGTGTTACAAGTGCACACTGAAACAAGGGCAAACTCTTTTCATTCCATCAGGTGAGATCATTTTTAATCATTTTTACTTTTAAATGACTTCATGAAGTTCTTAGATAATAACATTGCCTTGTTGTTGTTTTTTAATTTAATGGCAGGTTGGATTAATGCAATACTGACTCCTGTAGACTGCTTAGCCTTCTCTGGGCATTTTGTCCACAGTCTGAGTGTGGAGATGCAAATGAGGTCAGTGATCTGCTCAATGCATCAAATTAAGAGAACTGTTGCATTTGATGCATTGTTAGATTAGAAGTATATCTCCGTTTCAGGTTGTTGTTTAAACTATGCATACATATATAGAACTGTAAATATATTACGTATGGTGGGGTGGATGTGTACTGTGATTATTATGTGGAATTATAAAGGCCTAATGTTTGCCATTTTAAAGTTATTCCATGCAGTTTGCCATGCAATGACAACTGGTGAACACTGATGCAATTGAAGCGCTCAAGCATTAAACATTCCCTGTTCTATTCTTGGCACTTCCACGCCTGTGTAGCAATGGGAAAAAAAAGAGAGGAAGTCAAGAGCATATGCTTTTGCCTTCTGAAGTGCATTTTTCACATGTGTGAGACCACGATTTCCTCTCGAGGCACACTTTTCAGTAATCCTCTCTTTGCTTCTCCACTCAGGGCATATGAGGTGGAAAAAAGACTCAAAGTTGCCAGCCTCACTCCATTTCCAAACTTCGAGACAGCATGTTGGTATGTGGGGAAATACTACCTGGAGAGGTTTAAAGGTGAGCAATTGATTTAAGATTTAAAAATAAATAGATATTATTTTTGTTCGTTTTGTAGTTTCACCAAACTAATAGTATAAAAGTGCAACGTGTCAACTTTACGGCAACCATTTACATTATTGCAAACTTAAATCATTCACAGCAAAGCTCCCATGTGTGACTCCCCTGAAGTGGCTTCAAAGGTTCTGCTTTCAAAAATTGCCTTTCCATCCTGCACAGCAGAAGATTTATCCATAATAGTGAACTTTGGGACTGGAAATAAAAATATCTAATGTCGTAAGGTAGAGTCAAATGGCTTCCTTCCCCTTCGCTTTGTGCGTGATCCTGGAAGGGGTCTGCTGAGCAGATGACGAGGATCTGGATAGCGGCATATTATTGCAGTCATTAGATCGGTGCATCGTGGAGTTCACAGATGATTAGCTTCAAAAGGCAGAATCACTTGCTCCATTACAACCTGGTGTTTAAACTCCCCTCATCTGGCCTTGGACTGCGTGTTTATATTTCCACCATTTTACCCCGTCACGTTACTTAATTTTGCCAGATTGCTGTAGAGCGCACATTGCAAAAGAGACCGCAGTTGGTCTCCAAGCTATCTGATGTTCAGAGGAGGGACTCAGCTTTCAAGGTCATCTTTTCAAGGGTTCAACTCTCAGGTAGAGAGAAAAAAAAAAAAACCTTGGCTCCTGGCCCAGCAGGCCGACTGGGCCACCGCCAGCTCTATTGCTTCTCTTCTCATTTCACTGTTTCGGCTTTCACTTTATGTTATTAATTTAAATGCAGTGTGGAACATATTTCCTGTAGTGGCTGTGTATCCAGTCCAATGTAATCAATGTTGAGGGCCGGTGCTCCGAAAAGGCGTACGACTGTTTTTGGGCCGCTCTGGATTGAAGTAATCAGTTTGATATATGAATGGCCTTTGTTATTGAACAGTAATGGGTTCGGTTGAAAATGTAGTCCATTTTTATTTCTGGTGTAATGTTTCCCCACAACTCAGTGAGTTTCATGCTCTGAGCATTTCTGACAGGGCGACCACAGTCTTATGCATTGCTGCTAATGATTTAAGGAAAGTTGGACCTTTCACCAATTTGCCTATTTAGAAAACGGCCCTTTCTATGTTACTTATACGCAACTGGATGAGTGTTTGGATCCAGATGGGAATAATGGGACTCTGATGCAAAATTTCCTGATCATTTTGCAGGTTTACATAAGGCAAACAAACAGCCCCCTCCTTACCTGGTACACGGTGCCAAAATTGTCAACGGAGCATTCAGATCGTGGACTAAAAAACAGGTACATCTTGATAATTTTGCTTTACTAGTTTTGCTGATTTAAATAATGTAACTTGACCGTGACTCTTGCTTTTGTCTTTTTCCAAAGGCTCTTTTAGAACATGAGGACGAGCTTCCAGAAAACATGAAGCCAGCGCAGCTCATTAAAGACCTTGCCAAAGAGATTCGGATTTCAGAGGTGAGATGTTGCAAAGTTGTTGGAGACTTGTCTTTACTCTCATTTATTCAGAAATGATCTTATGGAGAATTTTTTGTACGTGTTGAATCAACTTTTGTCAGAATCAGTAATGGTTGACAACTTCTCCACAATGTCTTTGACTCAGAACGCAACAAAAGCCATAAAGAATGAACCCAGCAACCCGAAGCCCCCAGCAGAGGAACCCCCGTCTGCTCCATCAGAACCAGAAGAGCTCATATCCCCTGCTCACATCTCCACCCCTCCGAGAGATAAGCCAGCCAGGAAGAAAGCCACAAAGCCACCCAAAATGCCCAAGGCTCCCAAACCACCGAAGGAACCCAAAGTAAAAGAAGGTGGCAAAAAGAAAGCGAAGAAAGCGAAAGAAAGTATTTTACCTGAGAAAAAGCCCTCCAGTCTGGCAGCTCTTGAATCTCATGCAAAGGACATCCTGAACAAGATGGACCAGCCAAAAAAAGTAATAATATATACAATATATAATGATGCTGCACTAGCAGAATCGTTGTGAATATATCCCCCTGCTTTAGAACTCTCTGTATGCACTTTAATCCATTTATAATGTCCAACTTTTCTTGTCTCTCACATTACACAGCTGGTAAAGACGGGGATGAGTATTATGGAGAGGGAGATGAGTAAACCGAACGACGTTGATAAGTTTAAGATGATTCGAGAGCATAATAAGAACAAGACGGAGGCCAAATGGAAATATAAGGTAAGTTTGTTAGGTTTACAATATAAGGAATCAACTGTAATGAATACATCTGGGTTGTGGTGTAACACAAGCGTAATGATTTCCTCCACTGGAACGTAGATAAGAAAGCAAAGCTTTGAAAATCCATGCAAATGATATCAAACCCTGACAAGCTGAAAAGTAGCACATAGGGCTTTGGGGATCATCCAGAAGTGGTTTACACGTTTCAGATCAAAGCAATCAGCAGAAATAACTCTGCGGCTCAGTCACTTTCTCTGTTCTCGGCTCATCAAATCAACAGAACTCTCTACCCAGGCTCAGAGTTTACCTAATGCTATAATGCTATGTCATATCCCTGAAATGCCAGCTAAGTATTTACATATGCCTTCCTTTCTACTCTAAAAATGAGTGTGTTGTGTCATTATTGTCGGATAACATGGGACGGCTTTTGTAGGAAAAGCTTAATTCTGGTGAACGGAAGGCATTATAGGGCTTTCGTTCAAGGAGGAAAATTCAATGCCAGACAGCCCAGGAATGTTTGTAGTTGCTCCAAGTCTCCTGATCCGAGTGCTCCTTCGCCGCTTGCCAAACATTTGCAGATGGAGAGGAGTCTCTGCTAGAGAGTCTTCAAGGTCATCAGCCGCAATGGCTTCAGTCTTTGACGTCTGAACACAGTGGACATGGCCGACGTTGAAGACTTGTGTAATGTGTGAGACGGGAAGAGTTTCAAAGCACTGATTGTCGTTTCGTGTTTCTTGTCATCTTTCAGAATAGCAAACCCGATTCGTTATTGAAAATGGAGGAAGAGCACAAATTTGACAAAAGTCTACTGAGCCATAAAGACAATAAATTTGCATTTTCATTGTCGAATAAGAAGTTGTTGGGGTAAGTGCAGTTGTATTAAACTTAATTCTGACATTTCATACAGTTATTAATTTTAATACAAATGATTTCGTTATACTTATAATTTAGAAATATTTGAATTCAGTTGACAGCCCTTATTTTGAGCACCAGATTGTCTCTTCTGACAATCCAACTAATGTTCTTTTCCATCATCTGGCTTTCTCAGATCAAAGATGCTCAAGACCCAGACCAATTCAAGTGTTTTTGGCTCAATACAGAACATAAAGGAAGAAAAACCCAAGCCTGTGAGAGACGAGTATGAGTATGTCTCTGATGAGGGGGAGCTTAAGATTGACGAATTCCCAATCAGGAGGAAAAAGAACGCAGTCAAGAGAGACTTTTCCTGTAAGGTTTTATGATATGCGATCTGGGCCAGGGTGATTTTCTGATTAAATAAAACATCATTTAAGAGCAAAAATTATTATAGACTTTATAATCAGGCCCAGATGGAATCTGCAGCCTTCTGTTAAATTTTTGTACACTGATTTTAGGCGAAAGTCTACAGAAATGAGTGTTAAACAGTACTATAGTCTTATTGGTATCTGAAAGTATAATAAAGGAGATTTAATAAACAAACACAAATGGGGCAGAGCAAGGGCCCAAAATAAAATCTGCCAATGACGAGTGAATTAAGTAAAATCATAGTTTTAATAATATATTAAATAGTATTAAAGAATTAATATTTTGTCCCAGTAACAGTGAATTATTATTATTTATTTTTTTTACATTTCTTTTTCTTGCATTAGTAGATATACAGATGCAACAATTATTTAAAGTTACCACATGTAGTAAAAAATAAATAAATTAGTTAAACCTTAAATGGTAAATTTCAAGTTGAAGTTGCAGTTTCTGTCCTACGCATTTAATTTAATTACAGTTTTTTTTGTATGTGACACTGTTAATTTAGCTACTTGACTGATGCATCTGTAGAAATTTGTGAGAGACTGATTCGATGTTGGCCTGCCGATAAGACATACACTTGTCTTTTAACTTTCATCTCATGCTATGTGAGAATAATGCTGAACATCTGATGTTGTTTACAGTTTTATCAAACATCAAAGAGCCCATTCAGCCAGCGAAAAAGCCAAAGCTACAGCAGTCGGACATGAAGGTGAGGATAAACTTTATTTAGATAGCTGGTCCAGTGTTATCTAACAGAACATCCATCATATTTCTCTTTAATCAGACAGTGGTAATAACATTAAAAGGCTGATTGACAGTAAACAGGAAGAAATTAGGACAAAATCTAAATCTCCGATCTTTATTTCGTGAAGTAGCTGATTAATTCCTTCTGGATGCATTTAAAACATCGTAGCGCCGATGTTCTCGGCTTGTAATAATTCACCCATTATGTTCTGGCTTAAACCAACACACGGCACAAATCAAAGAGAGCAAGCTGCAAGACTGAGCCAAATATCACCTCAAAACTGATGAAGGAAATAGCTGTGGACTGACTCAAATGAGAGTGAGAAAGTTAAATCACGACAGAGGCCCACAGGCAAACTGTTTTAGGGCTTACAGCATATACCAATAAAAAAACCACAAACCTAAGAAAAATCATGTCTACTTTTGATAATGCCTATCCGAATGTGTGTACTTAGGTCAGGGTATATTAGTATTTTGCTAAGGCAAAACATTTACCAGCTTTTTGTTATTTCAGAGTCCAGATTCATCAGATGAGGAATCTCTCCACATAGACGCAGAGGCCAAGTCAGAGGTCAAAGGTCGTAACTCCAAGGTCTCTAAGAATAAAGGAGGCAGTTCAGCTGGGATTCTGGATCTCCTGCAGGCCAGCAAACAAGTGGGCGGCATTGACTACAGCAACAACAGGTACACACATGACTGTTTTCCATATGTGCGTGAAAGGATCGTAATAGCTTATTTTCTTATTTATTGTTATTTTAGATTTGCTTTGGTATTTTTTGCAGCAGAACTTTAAGGAGTGTCACTTCTGTGAATTTTAGCTTGGCATACTTTAACATGCTGACGCTATCAGAATGGTCCACAGTTTCTGAGAAATTAATTTCCTCTACATAGTACAGCATTGCCTTTAATATTACATTTCATAATCCGTAGCTTTCAGTGATTGTGTTGATTTTGTGCAATAAAGTGTTTCGCATTTAAGCTTATTTTTTGTTAAAGCTGCGGTAGGGAACTTTTGGCGGTTAATAAACAGAACTGTTTGCGTCTTGCGGAAGAACATTGTAGCCGGAACTACTTCTCTCTGTTTATGTCTATGAAGAATCACAAAGGTACTGGGTTACTCCGCCGCGGTACCCCCGAAGCAATCTAAAATAGTCTGAATATAAACACTTATCATAGGTGTACCCTAGTGATTCAGGACAAGCCAAAAACACGGTTTGGAAAATGGATTCATGGTGTACTCGCTTATTATGTTAACTTTTCTAAATTTTGAACACAAACAAAGTTACGGACCGCAGCTCTGATTGGTTATTTTTTACCGGGAGCGCATGACTTTCTGCAAATGGCAATAGGACCACTGGGAGGAGCCAGAGGAGCTTGATTTTTTTCACATATTATCGGTCTCATATTCTACTGTCAGGACATAATGACAGGTTTAATAAATATGTAAAAAATATTTTTTTACAAAAGTTCCCTACAGCACCTTCAACGTTTTAAATGCATATACACATGTAGACAGATATCTTTGGCACTTGCACTGCACCCAACTGTGTTTGTTTCAAGTTAAAACTGTTTAAAAATACATGGCATTCTGTTCCATGCTGTTTTGCTCCACCCAACTGTTCTTGAACACAAGAATGTGTCTTGTGTGAAAAATCTTGACTAGTATCTGATGTACATGACCCTAAACTAGTGTAATTATACAAGGCTTCCTTAAGCGACTAGTTGTTTAGACAATCCATCGATTGGTCAGTTTTGCACATCCTTTGTTAATGTGACAGAGTATGGATATGTTTTGTCTTTGGCAGAGGGCTATAGGGAACATACAATTTATGATGAAGCATGTTCCTGACCCTTAAAGAACTGAAACACGTCATATTTCTGCTTAACTGTTAGTTCTTGCACTTCACACTGATTGTAAACACATCGAGCACAGGCATTTCTTCATCTGTCGAACCATGGTGAAAGTAATGGTTCTTTATAAGCGGTTTACATGTGCTGGCATTATTTGTTTAATCCCTCTGCACTATTAATTTGTCAAATACAGCAAAAGCTTGAGGCCATTCCTCTTCGTTTTACTGTTTGCTGTTTTGGGCACATTTTTGATGGTCTATTTGCACTGCGCTGAAAGCTGCAAATCAGCTCAACACAAAATGAGAACGAAAACATGGCTAAAATATGTTAATTTCTCAAATTATTTTTTTGTGCTTTTAAACCTGACATATGACTGCAGGATTGTGGGGAGGAAATGCCTCCAGTCCGTTTTGACCACATTAAACAAGCTTTTGACTCATTGTTCCACTTCACTGGTTAATCACTTAATAGGTGGTAATCTGCACAGGCTAAATCTGTATTTTCTGCTGGTTACCTCAAGCTCAAAAGCAGATGTGGACACAATAGTCTTCTCAGTTCACATGGAAGAATCTTCTTCTGACACCAAAAGATCTATGGTATATGAAGAGATTTATGATGATTAACAGGAAATGAACGTTTAGTGACAGGTAAGTTAGAAAAGCAAGAGTGAGATGTGCAGATTAAGCGGTTGTGATTGTAAGCGGCTTGTGCTTTCAGTTTTGGTTGAATGACGGTTCAGTATAAATGGGAGTGGAGACATTGTAGATAATGCAGGCATACCCTGTGTTGAATCGTAACTTGGGTTTTCATGTTAGTTTACCAGGCCCACCCATTAAATGTAATTAGCAACGAACTGGTTACTTTGGATTTGAATCCAGACAACAAAACCATACCTCAGCTGCAGTGGAAATTACATCAAACATTTTTATGGTGGTTTAAAGGTGATGCGTGTAATATTTTCAGTATTAAAATATTATACTATAATAATGTATAATATTTAGGGCTGCTTGATTATGACAAAAATCATAATTGTCGATTAATCCCTTGAAATTGTAATTGCGATTATTAATTACGATTATCACAATTTACATTAAAGGATGTTTATACCATTGCTTGATGCAACTACATGCCATATTTTTATATGAAAATAAACAAGCTGAAAACACTCGAACTTAAAAACCTTTAGTGCTTTTCTATGATATTAAGCTTCAAATGTCAACTATAAATCGGATTTGTTTCTTCTTTAAATTATAAAAGTACAAATATAAATGGTATTATAATGTTATACTAAAACCAAAATTTAAATAATGGCAAAAACTCTTAAGATAACATGTCAAAAGAAAAAACATCTTAAGCAGAATAACATGAGTGGACTTTAAATGATTAATTTTTTGGGACAGTTTGTCTGGGAAATCTGTCAGACTCATTAGTGGTGCAGAAATTACACACTTCACCTTTAAGTGTGCATCTCCAACCTCATTGCTTTCCATCACACAACTCACTACCTAAAATTCGAATCGCTTCTCATTGCCACTGACACTCGGAGTAATGTACGTGTGTGTTGTGTATTTCTCATTGATGGACTTACAGTCAGCCACCTGCATCCCCCAGCACACAGGAGGCCATCCAGGGCATGCTGTCCATGGCTAACCTGCAGTCATCAGACTCTTGTCTGCAAACGTCCTGGAGCAATAGCCAAGCAAAGAACAACTCGCACAGCAGCACAGCCAGCAAGAAGCAGAGCAGCGTGGCCGGAGCAGGGGGTAACAGCAAGCGACCGGCCAAACGCTTGCCCAAGAAAACGCAAAAGAGCAGCAGCGTGGACAGCTTGGATATGTTTGATGATGACCAGGACCACCTGGAAGCTTGCTTTAAGGATTCTGATTACGGTAAGTTCTTCAAACTTATTCTTTTACTGTGCTTACAGCTACAGTTCACACAAAGTTGACTTTTTTTCTTCTGAGGAACCCAAAAGATATTTCGAAAAAGTGTTTTTTTGTCCATGCAATTAAGTTGGAAGGTTTGGAATGGCATGAGTGTGAGTAAATGATCACATTTTCGTTTTTGGCTGAACTATCCCTTTAAGAACCCATTTGGAGAACAGATTGAAATTCTCTCATACCTTCCTCTTGGATAGCTTGTTTGCACTATTATCAAGACCAATTAGTTCCTCTGAGACAATTTGTCAAGGATGTTTCATGATGACTTGGAATTGCCCAGGTGCCCTTAGAGCAAAGCCAAACTGTAAATCTGCTCTATCAGTGTTCTGATTAGAGTTTGATTTTGACTTAAGGGTTCTCATTCACGGCAAAGTGACAGGCGTGTTTACTCTCAGCTAGAACTTTTCAATCCCCCCTTCTGAGTGGTCTCTTTTATAGCTTTTGTGAACCCATTCCAAGAACAGCAAGACCATTAGTAGCCTGTTAATAATCCATTAGCATGAGTTTTAAACTGTTGTTTTAAATGCTTTTTGATCTGATACCCTAATTAGTCATTACTAGCACGCACATTCCCGTTCGGACTCACACTAAGAGAGAGTTTTATCAAACACACAGGCATTCCTCCTTTCTGTAAACATTTTTTTTCTTTGTCTTGATAATTTAATTGTTGGAAATTGCGTGTTCCTGAGTAGTTGAGTTCAAAGAAGCTAGGTGCATGCAGGCAGAGGCAGGGCAACGAACAGCTGCCGTACATCTGTGTCACGCTAACATCCTGTCCAATGAGAAAATACTTAGCACTGTAGTTTATGTAGTGCAAAAACAGGGTCTTTTCTCGTGCAAAGCTATATGTTTAAAACGAATGTGCTTCGACAGTGCACATTTGCATTGCTTTTTCTGGCGACTTTAAACCATACATATGGAATTAAAAAAAAAGAAAACACGTTCCAAAAGGAATGAAAATGGTGGCATCTTTAGAATTAGTGGTTAGAATTACCATGCATTTTCATTTATTTATTTTTGTTTGTTTTGTTTGCTTAAAAATATAATATTGCTAAACTATTGAAGTATTGTTGTTATTATGATTATTTTAAATGTATAACTCTTATTACTCTATATTAATTGCCATGAATGTATAGCCTTTGATTCTGATATGGCATTACCGTATTTTCTGGACTATAAGTCACACTTTTTTTCATAGTTTGGTTGATCCTGCGACTTATAGTCAGGTGCGACTTGTATGTTTTTTTTTCCTCATCATGACGGATTTTTGGACTGATGCGATTTATACTCAGGTGCGACTTATAGTCCAAAAATACGGTAAATCAAAATAAAATGTTTTTTTTGTTGTTTTTTTTTTTCTTTCAGTTTATCCATCTCTGGAATCTGAAGAGGACAGTCCCATTTTCAAATCGAGATCGAAAAAAAGGAAAAATACAGATGACACTCCATACAGTCCAACAGGTAGTGCAAAGTTTACAGTTTCAGGTGGGAATCTGTCTATAATGTAAATTGAATCACATGGGATTATATTCATACTGTTGCAGCACGAGTTGGGCCCACTGTACCACGACAGGAAAGACCTGCTCGGGAGGGGGCACGTGTGGCGTCCATAGAGACAGGATTGGCAGCTGCGGCAGCTAAATTGTCTCATCAGGTGAATGCATTTTATTATGTTTCTATTTTTAAATAAAGTAAATTCTAGGGATGCACAATTAATATAGATAAAACTAAATTCGCAAAAAAAAAAAAAACATTTTTTAATTCATTACATAAACACATGTGCTGTGTTTCAAAGTGAATTGCTGCACTGTGTTCATTGCACGCAGCTCATGATCCACACAAACTCCAATTCTTCATCTGCTAATAACATGTATTTGGGAATATATATCTACCATCTTTTCAAGGTTGTAATAAAATGTGTTTATTCACTGACTGTTATCAGCAAATGAGAAGCTGTGGCTTTTCACTAAAATAAAAGCTAAATTGGATTCAAATTTGAAAATGAAGACACCTAGTATTAGCATTGCAATTTTACAGTTGTACTGTTAAATAAAATTATTATATTTTTTCTGAAATGCTAATTTTTTATATCACAGTAAAATATTAGAATAGTATTCTTTTGTATTTTAGTTAGTAATAATAGTAATATAATAATCAGAATAAAATCATATTAATATTCATATAATTTTATTAATATTATTTTGTAAAAATGTTGATAGCCCCTAAATTTGGGCCTAATTCTGCAGCCTTACAACAAGCACAGCAAACCTAATCTTATTAAATCTGTTGGAGAAATTGCATTGGCATTTTCCCCCCAATCGCATAGCCCTATAGTAAATACTGTGTAAAAGAAATTAATTTATTTAAAATTTTGTGGTTGTTGCATTTGGAATCATTGCATTGCACCATGCCATTAATTTACAGTTCAAATGCCTGAGACCACATGAACATTTTATTCTGGACATATAGTTTGTATAATTTTGATGTACAATGAAGAGATATTTAACATCTTGCACTGTTTATGGTCACAAATTTGTGGCATTGACCATGTGTACTCCTTTGAGTCTTTAAGCACATAACAAGCTCGTGAAGAACATGATATTCAGGTTTTACACACACTTGTGGAGTTCATGCAGCTCGAGTCTCATTACAGAAAAAGAGATGAATACCAAGAAGTTCTGAATCCTTTCTAAAAGCTTCCATTTTTTTAAATAGAAACATCTATAAGACCGATTTTGCTAAATGGCCCTACTAACTAGTTCTTGCTACAGGAGGAGCAGAAGATCAAGAAGAAGAAAAAGAGTACCAAAAAGAAGCCCGTGGCTGTAGAGGAGCCTCTCAAACTCTCTCAGGACAGCAGCTCTCCAGAACCCACCCCGGACTCTGAGACCAACCTGGGCGACCATGAGTACAGCACTGGAACGAGCAAGACCGCCGGCAGCTCGCAACCCATGGCCCCCGGAGTCTTCCTCAGCCAGAGACGGCCTTCATCATCATCGTCATCTCAGAACACCTCATCTGTCCCGCCGGCAAAAGTTGAACGTGGGAACTCGACAGACGCCAAAGGTGATTTCAGGCCAAAACATAAATAAGATTTTCTGTGATGAGTATTGATTCATGTTTAAAGGTTTGTTTATGCTGCACTGGCAATTTTGGGATCTTTAATAATTTATTGACACAGCTGTGGCTTAATAATGTATTGCCGTGATCACAGAGTGGCAAAGTTGTTGTTGCATATGCTAACCATTTTGCTTCATCTCGCCCACAGCCAAGCGGCTAAAGAAAGGAATGGCAACGGCCAAACAGAGACTTGGAAAAATCTTAAAGATACATCGTAACGGCAAGCTTCTGCTGTAACACGGACAGTGGATGACTCAGACTTTCTCCTGATGTTTATGGACCCGTGGACTGATCCCTCCCTCCCTCGACAAGCCGGGATGAGAGCATAAGGACTGAAACGGACAGGAATGTGAACAGGATCCCACAAGTTTTCAATTTCTAAGAAGAACATAGCTCAGATAGGTTTTTGCCTCTTCTTTTACTTTATAACTTTCGGATATTAAAAATGTACAGAATACCTGCTATTAATATTTTGTAAGAAAAATTGATCTTGTTTTACTACAGCTATCAGTTTATCAGGGGTTGCTAATATATAATAAGATCCAGTACATAGCAGTCATTCCAAGATAAAGAAAGTATCCCTTGCATGTATTCCAGTTGCATGCATTGTTTTGATGAGGGGAAAGGGTTGTGGTGGAAGGTTGACAAACAAGAAATTAATTTTTGCTTTTTGGATGTGGCTTATTTTTTTTTTTAACAAGTATTACTAAAGACATGACATTTTCACAGTAACTGCCGGCTGATTTTAATATCCCCCATTTGGAATTTACTTTCCTTAATCATTAAGCAAAAAAGCATTTTTATACGCATTACCTACACAGGACAACTGAAAAAGTACTTTTCTGTTTGCTAAGCACTATCGCAAATAATATTTATTGACTTAATATAATTGTACATGTCATAGGTAGTTTTAATCCCTGAGGCACTTTCAGAACTTCAGTGAAGCACAAATATGAACTCATATTTTTAGTAATAATGTATATCTTCACAGCTATTATAAAACGACAGCTTTTTTTTCTACAAATATAGGAAAAAAATATATGTTTTTGTGTTTTTGTTAAACATGCATATCGATAATAAACCATATTTTTGAAACCTTATTTTTTTCCCCGTTGGTTAGGCAAATCATCGTATCCCGTGGAATAAAATTAATTGTTAGCACGTCTTTAAAAATGTTATTTATGTATTTCTGTTGTTTTTAGACATTAGATACTACAGTCAGGTTTTATGTCATACTGGGTTTTTAACATAGCTCTTATTACAGTTACAGAACACTCGCCAAAAACAACGTAACACTACATGAATGAAATCTCTAGCTCTGATGATAAGCCTCATCCATGACATTTCACTACATGGGGATACTTTCTCTCTTCTGTTTGTTTCACAGGCAGCACCAATTACCCCAGAATAAAATATGCATTTATATTGCTTCACATGTATGTAGAATGTAGCCTGTATATAGCTTTTTAAATGACTACTTTTTGTATCCTTTTTTCCTTAATACTTCATTATACATTTTTACTAGTTTTTGCTAATTACAGACAAATATATAAAAAAAAGATATAGAAATAGTCATTACTTTAAACAAATGTTTTGTTAGATACACAATAGCTGAACTTTTTTCTAACCATGGTTTTGTTTTCATTTCATTCTGTTACATAAGACAAAAGGTGTTGCCTGGAGAACAAAATAAACAGTTTAACATTTATTCTCATATGGCCTTACATGCAGAAAACCATGTGTATTATGATTCATTTATGATGGGGGAGAAGAAAAAAAAAAATCAACAAAGCTTCTACGACCAGCCTGACATTTGAGCTAAAATACCCCTGATGGAGTTTAAAGTTATTTTACTAGCACCTTGTGAAGTGTTTTCTGTGTCAGTGATGTAATTTATTAATGTTTGTAGCCTTTTATACTTGTATAATTCTTAAGAGGTTTTGTTTCACATTTTTATCAGTTTGTGAGCCCCTTAGGACACTTTTATCATTAACATTGGGCAATAGTTCCTTTTTTTGCATCTTAGCAAAACTATGTCTTTATTGTTTTTATCAAATCAAGTGCAACTGCTCATCAATACAAAATGTCACATTACTATTGTTATTATTATCAAGCAGCTATTTTCATCATGCCATGAGTTTTATTTTGGTAATAGAGTATGTACATTCTTAACCAGGTTTACTGTGCTCATAAATTGCGGTGTTTTAGTTACCGATGTAAATCTTGTATCCACCTTTCCGATTCGAAACTCAGAATCTTTGTCATTTGAACTATTTCAGGTTTTTAATTTGTACAAAATGTGTGTTGCTTTGTTGTGGTTTATTTTTATATGTTCAAACAATTAAATGCATCCACTGTTTCATGGCAGTGAATGATACATTTGTTAGTAGTGCACTCTGTATTTTTTGACTTGTTTTCCCGACTGCATTTTAAATGATCATATATCTCATGTGTCATGTGTTTCCACAAATTTCTTTCTTTCTTGCTGTTTATTAGTAACCTTTTGTATAAGGCTTCATTGTCCCATGCAGAATTAGTTTTTCTAAATGCGACGAGTCGCTCATTATGTATTTAAGTCTGTTCCTATTCCATAACGGCACGCGAAAGTCTGTTTTGGTAACATGTTCTTCCACCATTCATATGGAATGGCAGGGCTCCACATGTTCTCTGGAACATGCTGTGGTAATTACTTTTAAATGGGCTCATGCTACTGTACCATTCAGGTCTGATGCCCTGGAGAAACTCTCGACTCGCACACAGTCCCCCCATTTAGAACCACATTGTCCACTGGGAGCCAAGCTGCACTTTTTGTGTTCACTTGTTCATTAATACACAGCTAAAGCCAAAACACCAGCGAGTCCAGCCGTGGCTCCGGCCAAATCATTAACATGAAGCAAGCCAAGGTCAACACTGTTAATACTCCATTCGTGTTGCCGGACTCTATCGTGTAGTTCTAATATATTTATTTGAAACACAGTGCATATGTAAGAGGACGTGTGTAGAATAATATTACACTCATGATGTCTTTTGCTCTGTTTGTAAATTGTCTGTTTTTTTTTCTTTATTTCGTAGTGGCTTCCAATTGTTCACGTTTTCAAGAGTTCTCGTCTCACCCTGATTTACAAGGATTGAACATGCAGAGAGCCACCAGGTGGAGATAGACGTCCCAGAAAATTTGTCCGTTTCAGAAAGGAGTTGGCAGGTACATCTGCTCGACTTCTGACATCAGTTAGGGTTTTTACAGATCAAAATAAATGTAATTTCTGTGAGTTTATGCTCCAGAATGTGCAGTACGATAATTGCTGTATAAACAAAAGACAGGTTTGTCATTGATGGGTCTTTTTGGATCTCATTTGGAGAGGAAACACAGAAAAATGTTAGTCTAGTTCAAAAACAAGTGTCCATAAGCAAACAATTACTGTAAAAATGTGGCCTCAACCAATTTCACATTTTTTATGTTTACTTTTTCCTTTATTTCTTTCCTTTGGTCTTCAACGTTACACACGATCCCACATAAATCTTAACGGCGTGACATACATTTCAAATAATTTAGGATAAAACCATATTGGAGTAGGTATTTGTTATTGCTGGAGTACGTGGCAGGGTTCCACTCTCAACATGAAAATGCATTTTTGTCATCGACATCTGCCACATATCACACGCAGCGCAGAAAACGCCACAGCTCATTGCTTCACGGTAAACCAAACCCCCCAGCAAAGTAGCACCCATGTCCCCCCTAAGTACTTTGTAGCGTATTAATGATGTTTATCTCAGAGGAATTGCAGAAGAGGCCCGTATATCAGGCCTAACTTGTTCCTGCCACCAGTTTGTTTGTCTGTGCACAGCAGTGTTTAGCAAACATTGTTTTAGCAGTTAGTTAACATCAGAAAAAGCAGTGCCATTTCAGAAAGATTTAGTATGACTGATTTGGAAGAAGACGGGTGGTTACACTCTAATTTAATATAATATGAAAAAAATAACTGAATTTATATAAATAGAACATTAACAGCGAACCCTTACATTTTCATTCATGGGTTCTGTGGTCAAATATCTTTATACTGTTGATATCAATACTGTTTAAACCGATTAATAAATAAGCAGTGATTTATTTACAATGTATTTCAATAAATCTTAAAACAGTGACAGGCAAAAGTTTGGACGAACATACTTGTTCATTTTTTTTTCATTTGTTTTATGTTTTTTTTTTTTTCATCAAATTGTGAAACTTTGCAAAGATTACAGAATCTATGCAAATTCCTGTTAGATTTGCAAATTTGTAGAAGGCAATACTTACATTTAAAATGTATTCTTCATCCTCAGAGACATCTGTCCGATGTCCTCAGAGTGTGTTATTGTTCAGCTGGTGGACAGCAGATGGCTTAAGTAATGCAGGACGTTCCCCTTGCCAAAAAAATTCCAGAGAAATAACTCGAACAGGCACGTTGACTGCATTGAAAAAAAAAAGAAACAAATTTATGAAAGAAAGAATTTAAATCCAATGTTTGTCAGTTAATATTGTAATGATTCTGATGAAACCGTACAGGTAATCAAATAATTATTTGATGTCATAATTTGAAATTATTATTTGATGCTATTTAAATGATGCTCTGTGCTTATTTAGGTACAAAACTCTTAACCCTTAGGAATCAGTCTTTTTGTCCTATTATTTTATTTTCCCTTCCTGTACCTGTTTTAGAGCACTGTCACTGGACTTGAAATCATTTCTGAGTCTGTTAGGAATTAATTATAAGTGCCTTTAAGGAGGGCAAGTGGTTTCATAATTGTAGTATCAGGGGAGTCCAGGTGGAATCTGCTGAGTGTCATATTTGAGCTTATCTCATGGCGATCATATGCGGCGTAGTGGTCACAGATGTGACCAGCCGCCTGCCTCTCACTATGATTTCAGTAAAAGCCCTGCGGTCTTATTAACAAGCCCCCAGTGGTTCAGTGAAACGTGCCATGCAGAAGATGCTTTAATTGCATTGGAATGTTTGAGTAATTCATGTCTTTGTGTGGCCTAACAGTGATGCAGGAACTGCTGTAGATTATTGGTGGTCTTCAGCCTCAGTTACATTCCTCATGGTTCAAGGAGATTGTACAGAGGGGAGCAAGATCCCATTGATGCCCCTGAAGAGATCCTTTAGGGACTTTTTGTTTTATGTGAATGTCTTACCATTCAATAAGAATAATAAAAAAAAGATTAATACTTACATTCAGCAAGGATGCATTAAATTGATCAAAAGTGACAGGAAAGACATTTATAATGTTATGGAAGATTTTAAATGAAAATATTGTTATTTCAATCATTTTATTCCTCAAATAATTTTTTTAAATTTTTAAAATTAAGCCATTTTCAACATTGGTAAAGGGGTGGTTGATTGCGATTTTAATTTTTTAATGTAAGTGTGTAAAGTGTAATTTTTGAGCATAAACAATATTTGCAAAGTTACGACGCTGAAAGTTCAATGCAAATGGAGATGTGTTTTAAAATTATAGCAGTTTAAAGTCTACAATAATGGCTTGTAGGAAATACAGTGAGGTACTTAACGGGTTTGTGACATCACAAACCCTGATAAACCCCGCCCCCAGGAACATGCAGCAAAGGGGCGAGACTATGCTGTCAAAACTAGGGGTGCACATAAAATCTATTCATCTGCGAATTGCCATTCTGTAATGGATTCACAAGTTTCAAAATCAATGTTCTAAAACTGCGGTTCTTAATCCTGTTCCTCCCGTCCCCTGCTCTGCACATGCTCTGATCTGCATCTCTCTCTCACTATGGGCCTCATTTATAAAATGTTGCGCAGAAACCATCCTAAAATTTATCTTTTGATCAAATCTCAAATATGCGTACATGTGATTCATAAAATGAATGTACACACAAAAACACACACACACTTTCATGCAAATGAATGGTTTCAGCTCTGCTTTGTAAACAACTCCTAAACAGTGTTGTGGGTAACGCGTTACAAAGTAACGCGTTAGAGTACTCTAATTACTTTTTCCCTGAAATGTGTAACTTAACGCGTTAGTTTCGTGCGTAAGTAATCAGTAACTTCGTTATTTTTTTTTTTTAAAGTAATCCGTTATTTTAAGGAAAGGAAAATCCCGACTGCAGCCTGCTTTTTGTCAGACAGTAGTCCTAGGTCTACTGTGCCACCTGCGGATGTATCAGCGGAGCCGAAGCTCTGTGATCGTAAAGTCAATGGCTGTGATGCGTCTGTGCCCTGCGCCTGACCCTGTGTGTGTGTGGTTTTTTTTCTCGAACTCCTCTAGATGGCAGAGAGGACAGCGTTTGGTTTATGGAAGTACGCACATTATTTTCAATTTGTCAACGAAAAAGAAAAGAACATAATGGTAAAATGCACACTGCGTTGGTGAAAAGCTTCCATCTACCGCCAAAAATTCTACCTCAAATTTAACGTTTTAATCACTACTTAGTAAATGTAAGAGGACTGTGTTAAAGCGAATTTAGGCTTGTGACTGTGAGTGACACTTTAATAATAATTAGTTCGGCTATTAAGCGATTTGTCATTTGCCTGTGTGGCAGTGAAGGATTTAATTCGGTTTGTTATCATTTTTGTTTGACACGCAGCTGTTAATTTCTGTTAGATCGTTGGCTGGCTGATTGTTCATCATTTCTAAATGGATTTAAATCTGCAAGCCTGTTTAAGGTTGTGTTTACAAGTAAGCATACTTGTACTTTGATAACTGCATTATTTAAAGTTAAAGAAAAATCAGGAGTTATCTTGTGGTGCTCATAATATACAGTAGCCCAGGCTACCCGGGCTGGGTAGGTGCAAATTTTGATTAATAATATGTTCTGTGATAATAAATAAATAAAACGCCATGTGGAATAGCCTATTGCTGACTGTGTTTCCTGTTATTGTTATCCTGCAGTGTTAATTTAGTCGGATGACTGACGTTATTCATTGTCGGGA
This sequence comes from Carassius gibelio, assembly GCF_023724105.1. Taxonomy (NCBI): domain Eukaryota; kingdom Metazoa; phylum Chordata; class Actinopteri; order Cypriniformes; family Cyprinidae; genus Carassius; species Carassius gibelio. Next base: position 15,358,438 of record NC_068406.1, read on the forward strand.
GTCACGACTTCTAGGTGCATTTAAAGGGGCAGGGGGCTGTGTCTGTCATGTGTGAGCCGCTGCAAACGGCTTTTAATTTTTGGTAACGCATGAGTACTCTAACGCGTTACTTTTATGAATAGGTAACGCTGTATCATAACTGATTACTTTTAATTGATGGTAACGTTGTAACCTAACTAACTACTTTCCAAAGTAACTATACCCAACACTGCTCCTAAATAATGTCATTAACATCTCAAAGATCACCAATCATCAATATTCTTAAACTTAAAACAGCGAGCTGCAAGAACAGCTTAAATTTCAAAAACCTGCAATACTCGAACAAGAAAAATGGGTACGTCTGCTCAGACCCTGAGGTGACACTAAGCACTTTTCCACATCAAAGGCGGTTTTTACAAATATGAGCGTTGCTGTGGATTAAAGCTTACACACACTCTAAGATCAAATCTGAACATACGCATGCTTTCTAAATAAAGCACCAGATCATCAGCTCCAATAAATTGTTACAATTACACACTTTGTGTATATACAGACAGAGATTTTTCACATAGCTATGAAAAGTGTTAAACATGGACGCGCCTGCTGTTGCCATGCTGTATTAAAGCTTTAATCAGGATAAAACCGTATATTACAAGTTAACATAAGCAGTGGCATTTACAAATAACAGCATATCTAAAAGTATGAGACAACATAAAACAAAATTAAGAGCCAAGCTTTCACAGGTTCTTTGCGATCCTCTTTACTTATATCCTCTGCATCACATTCGGGCTCAAACTGAAAAGCAATATTGACGACACCAATGTTTACAATACATCTGGAGCAGGGCAAGACATTTGGACACACACTAGGTAGTTTAACAAATCTGAATGTCTTCAGAAAAACTTAAATGGCATTTTCTTTTCATTTAGCCTCTGTACAATGCATATTAACGTTGAGTTCATAAGGGAGATGCTGCTTTGATTACAGTGGCAACAAAGGAAACAGTATATTGATGCTGTTCCATAAGTGCCACCTGCTGTCAGGAAGTGAATTCGCATTCTCATTCAGCTTGTCTGGCGTTTTTGTTTTGTGTAGAGATGTTTCATTCAGTGTAGTTTCACAAAACTAAAGTAAAACCATTCTATTTTTGCTTTCAATTTAAAAATTATATAATCTAATTTAGATTGAAAACTGCTCATGCTGCATGTACGCAGCATCTTTTTTGGATTGTGATTAAAATGCAGTAGTTGCCTCTAATTTTAAATGGAAACAGCACAGGTATGGCCTTAGTTTGTTTTCCCTTTGAGCCCTTTGAAGGATTGTGTGATACAAAAAAATTGTAAATTCAGCTGTGCCATCTCAGGAATAAGTTACATTTTTAAATATTTATATTAAATTCCAATATGTTTCACAATGTTGCCATTTAATAATGCTACCTTCAAGACCATGTTAGCATTAAAAGAAAAAAAAAAAAAAAACTTTTGAACTACATATGTGTGTGTGTTTGTGTGTGTGATTATATGTGTGTGTTTTTTAGGTCACGATTAAACTGCAACTTTTATGAAATGCATAAAGGTATTCCTTGCTCTGTCTCCGTATCCAACAAGTGACTAAGAAACTTTGGCTTGAAAAAGGTTGAAGACCCTTGCTGTACAATAACCACTGATGACACAAAACTAAATGAGCTGACACACTGAGATGTTTTAAAGCTGTTGGACTAGCTATGAGCTCATAAGTGTGGGTACCAGAACTGATTAAATAAGTGGGTCACACAGAGTGGAATATTCCACCTGCAAAAGATACTTGAAGAAAGTGGAAAATGTTGCAGACTTTGTGCCAGAACTTTATGAATGGGCATATCTACGCCTCCATTAGCCAATAAGCTTTTCCCATCAGGTCTTTAAACTCTCTGTGACCCCCATTCACATGAGCGGTTGTGAAGTGTTTCACACTGTAGTGTGATCAAATCCTTGTGACGTGAATAAACATCTATAATCGCAACCTTTCAGTTCGGCATAAACAGAGAAGCCCAGCGCCAGATGCAACAAATTTAGGGTTGAGGCTCGCAAATACAAACATCTGGTCTTTTACCATACATATGAAACCAGCCATTTTCTATGTAAGCAACCCCAATGACCATAAGGAAACACTTGGGCTGTAACTTAAGAGTAGAGTCAGCATCCCCAAATAACAACGGTTTGACCCTTGAGTTAATTTAAAAAGCTAGTATTTAGGGGATCGTACATTTTCACTTATCAAAAAAAGTCCATAGCATCATATTTATATTTTCAACGCAATGATGATACTTCACAGTCTGCCCCAAGATGAAATAAAACACATATTCTGCTTATCTTTTCCAACATCATAATCATACATGAAATTAAAACTGTAATCCCATTCTGCCCCCGCAAAAAATAAAAAAATGTGCAAGGATTGCGTTCAGCTGGCGCTGGGAGTTTCCCCAAATACAATTACTCTGTTTACATGCAGTAGTATAAAGACGGAAATTGCTTTTGAAAGTGTTTTCCAAGGACACGGTTTTCTACTCATGTGCACAAAATTATTTAGATGGAACTGAGCACCACTCCATGCATCGCCAAGTAAGATGGCCCACTTTAAGACAAACTTTAGCAAATGCTCACATAATCCAGCTGAACAGAGAGCTTCTATGACAGCTCTCACTGTCAGAAGCCACAAAAGCCGAGCACCCTCCTTAACTCTGAAGTGCAAGAGTGCTTTGAGCGCAAGGCAAATAAACAAACGTGTCCTATAATCTTCCATAATATTTGACATTCCCTCCACCACCTACTGTATACCAACTATAGGCCTTAAAAGAGAACGAATATGAATCTTCATACTACCACACACCGATGGTGGTCTACAGTCTTTCATTATCCGTTATTTAGGTGATGCCGATTCAGATGCACTTTTTTTAAATTGGCCCCGCTCTCCACAAAGTTGGTTTATTATTTAGCGGACAGAGGCTCGACTCTCTCAGGGCAGACAGTTAATAAGAAGAGATTTGCTTTCTGCTGAGTGTGTAACAGATATCTAAATCATTAGGGTACTCTTTCTGCCATGTGCCACCCCTTGGTTCTCTGCCCTCTGAACCCTGAAGGTCAAACGGCTGCGAGCTCTGTGACCCCCAGCATTTCCTTCGAATATTAAGAGGCTTGTTAAGTCGTCAAACAGGCCTGATATAGACCATGGCCTCATTTGAAAAAAGCCCAATCAGTGCAAACAGCTCCAGAGTTCAGCGCTCTGGCCTCAGAACGGCCGAGGCTTTCACGTGACTCATTGAGAGGCATAATGATAACACAGAGAGGAAGTGTGGGGCATTTTAGGGAGAAATTATGTGGTCTCATGCCTGCCGGCTGTAATGCCTCAGTTAAATTTGGTGAAGTTGCACTTTCAGGCTATGGGAGAATGAATCGAGTTCGTTTACGTTACAGGAATAAATGTGGCACGGTCATATTAAGGCTTTTCCAAGCTGATGTGAGGCAGACCACTACAACTGACAGGGATTATTCTTTGCTCAATTTTGGTCAGTTTAAAGTGAAGTGTTTAAAAGGGAGCATTTCAGCCTGCTTACCACAAGTATGCAGCATATCTAAATAATTATCAGAGCTCTGACAGGCGTTCTGTTTCAGATGAGTTTTGAAGTTCTTACAAGAAGACAGGCATCTGTTTTAGAGGAATTTGATTCTGAGAGATCTGATTTTTATTTATCAGTGGTATTTTACTGCAATTACACTAATGCTGGATGACAACAACAACAACAAAAAAGCCTCAAAAGTTATTAATTTAAAACAGAAATGTTGCTAATCTGAACAACCAAGGTCTGTGTGTGTTGCATATCTGATTTTGCAGCTAATAGTGAACCCTTGCCCAGGTCAGATCTCAATTAACAACCAAAAGGGTGTATGGACAAAATCACTCATGTCACATTCTCCACCTTTGAGCACGCAGCACATGCAAGGTGCTCATTTTCCAAACTCTTGCCTGACCTTTGGCTTTCTGAAGTGTAAATAATTGCTGAGTTTTTTCTTTAAACAAAATTGAGATTTAGCGGAAACAGCAGCTGGTTTAGACTCTTGTGTCTGGTTCGAGTGCTTTCACAAAGTCACACAAAGCCAACATTACACATCTTATTCGTTACAGGCTTTACATTCACTAGAGGCAATATCCAGAGAGACTTAAAATGTATTTGAACTGCTTGATTAGATTTGATAGAACAATTTACTTATCATCATATTTAAATGTTTGTGCTATATATATATATATATATATATTAAAAAAGGTGCTTTTAAAGGGTCTGATTCTGTGGTGAGAATAATGTGTCACCAGTCCAGTACACTGTAATTCAACCATAATTATGTGTTTAGATAAACACTTGGTAAATTAAGATGATCTTGGGATATGACATCTAAATTTGAATAAAATCTAAATAAAATTTGTATGTGAATTATGATCTGGTCATGTTTATGGATGCTAAATGGCTGTATAAGAAGGTTATCTTGTTTAAAAGAATATCTCATCTATAACAATTTATAAGAGTAGCTATGTTTTATTTATTTTTGCATTTGTTTTAAGCTGCTTTTTTTTTTTTTTTTTTTTTTTTAGTAATGTGTGCCATGTATACTTTACTGAAAAGTAATAAATCTAGTTGAGGTAATGGAGGATGGACTAAATGAACAAATACATTTGATTACCACATGCACAAGTGTTTCTGTTACAACCGAATTTTGTGATGAGGTAAGTTAACGTTAGAGTGTAACAACAGCATTCTTTTACAACCATTTACATATTTTATGTAGGCTAAGTAACATATATAAACGACTATTTTTAATAAGACAAATATAGAATTATTAAACGTTTTAAAAAACTGAAACATAAAACGTAAGAAAACACGTAAAAACGTGCCTTAATTTAATACATCACCTTGAGTCGAAATCACTTTCTAATACTTCAATATGATATCGTCAGCATTATTAATTTATGTATTTCTTTCAGTAAAGTATTTGGCTCTGGTAAACTGGATACAAATCCATTCTGTTTTGCAGTGTAAATATCATTTCAACGCTTACCCCGCATCCTTAGTGACAGGCTGCACTTGACTCGGCTCATCCCGCCCACACGCGCTCTATCTGCCGCTTTAATCAGGAAAACATCCGCGGGCGTTTGTGCAGCGGAAATGGACCGTGACAGCTGATGGCGGGAAAATGGATAAGGGCGCATCGTCACCAATTGATGCTATCGCGCTGAGCGTGAAGGGCTGAGCCGCTAAGCTAATTACCGTCTGCGGTGGACAAACACTGAATGACAACAACACCTGTGGGAACACCGCGGAACATCTGCCCTCTAGTGCCCAGAAAATAAGATTCTGTGGCGGCCAATGAGCTCTCACAAACAACTTGAACATTATGTAAATATTTCCCAAGGTAGGTTTATTTTTTAATAATTTATTTACAGATAACGTTACGTTGTTTAGAATCTTGACTGCAAACAGCTATTGAACATTTCCACCGTCTAAAAAAAACATGACATGGGGGCTATTTGTCACAGTAGAAATTAGGCTACTATTAAAATTCAAAATTTTACAGCAAAACTTTATCAAACAATTTATGAAGCAGCTAAAATGTAAAAGGCAATGCGAATGCATTAAATAGGATAGCTGATGTAGGCTAGTTGATTAAATATAGTAGGCCTATTTAATGTGTTAAATAGTGTGTTAAAATTTTTTTTACTTTTTTTTATTGTATTTTTTGTTTGTTTCTAATGTGTTGCTGAAATTATACTTTTATGTCTAATTCACAATACTGAAAGTCTGAGATATGCAGTAATTCACAGTAAATACACTCCACCATTTCATTTGTTAAATCCGTGGAGTAGGAAATGCCATCTGTTTTGCCAAGCGTGGATGAAGCACAATTTTGGGGTCTATGAATAAATAAACACTTCCCACCAGGCAATAATAATTCATGCGTTTTTGTCTTTGAGCAGGGCATAGATGACACAAGGAATTCATATGCAATGCATTCCCCCTGAATTAAAACTATAAATAGATGGCAGCAATCACACAAAATAAATGAACTGTCAAAGCAAAAGTATTTACAAGCGGAGCAGAATCCCTGCAATTAAAAGCAAATTTGTTACATGTTTGAGTAAGTGGTAGCAGATAGGACACAGAAGCAGTCGGCCGTGACAGGCAGATTCAGAGTGGACTTTCTGCTCTTTTAGCGTGGTCATGCCTCTTAGAAACATCGGCAGAGAACAAAACAGCCACTCCACTCAAATTCCTTACCATTTTACACCAGAGAGTGAGTTGACAGACATCTGCAGAGGCCATTACGCCCGACAATTATGATGTCAGGGACCATTTGCTATGCTGTTATATAGACTAGTCACTTTCAAAATATACTATTATGTAGCCCACTGTAATCACTAAATCATTGTGTCTTATGTAAATACCCACATTGTTTAACTGTATTGCATTGTTTATGGAAATGCCATGACACTGGAAATATCAAATGTCTCATTATGAGGGAAATGTAAATCGTTTCAAAATGAAAAATCTTAGGCTGGGATCATAGTTTTGTTAATGGACATTTACCTTTATTGTATTCTGTTTGTCATAAAGCCTGTTTGAGTTCACTACAAAAAAAAAAAAAAAAAAAAATTAGATAGATATAGATATAGATATAGATATAGATGTAGATGTAGATGTAGATATATAGATAGATAGTATTTTTTTCCAGTACAAACATCTAAATATTCCTAAATTTACTTTACTAGATCAAAATGACATATGATATGAAGTCTTGTTTCCTAAAAAAAAATGTGTCAAATTATGTGAGTATATGCTTAAAACAAGAAATAAAAAAACATCTTTATAATTGGTTATTAATAAAATATATTTAATTTCAAATTCATTTTTCTTAAACCATTAGATATTTGTTTTTGTTTTGAGCATAAACTAATTTAATTTTCATATTTTTATTTATTTATTTTATTTATTTATTTTTGAAATATATATATATATATATATATATATATATATATATATATATATATATATATATATATATATATATATATATATATATATATATATATATATATATCTTCCTTTGGCTTCTCAAGTAAATCCATCTTGATTCAAAAATGCTTTTATATGGCAAAAAATAAGGAAAATCTCAATATATTCTTTTGAAACGCCTTTATGAGTTTATATATTTTTGGAACCAAGAAACTATTTATCAAAGTGAAGCTTACTTAAAATGAAGCAACAGGTATCTGCCTATCTCTCCATCTCACACCCGACCTCTTTTGCTCTCTTCCTTTGGGTGACCCAGTGGGACAATAAGGCAATGACAGATAAGGAATGATTTGCTAGAAGCAAAACCTTTAAAATAAACAAACCATTAGGCTGTGTTCTGAGGGGAACTAGTGCTGCAAGCCGCCTGAGTGATTCTAATTCAGGTGAATTGCATACAAATTTCCCTGGCAACTTGCAGCTGTGATAATAGCGACCAGTCTAGAGCCTGCACATTGTCCAGACTAGTACCCAGAACCATGTTACGCTCACACAGCCCAGTGTTCTGGCTCATAACACAACACCTCGCAGAGCACACAAGCTTTAGTGTGCGTGTGTACATGTTTGTGTGTGCGAGTGGGGTGTCAGGAAGACAAAGAGGGAAAACTTACTGCTATTTTTCTACCTGGGAAGCATGTTTATGTTCTGTTTTTCTTTGGTTTCAAAGTGTGTGTTCCAGACTGCGGAGGAAACCAGAATCATTCAATTTAAAGTGCTTTGATTGAATCGTGTTTTTCCTGCATCTGGCACAAACCATTTGAGTTCTAGCTTTCTTCGTGACAGTAGGCCTGTTGGTCTTTTTGAAAGCCCAATGATGTGTCAAACTATTTGAGTTTAAGTTAGATAGTGTAGATATCTCTGATAAGGTCTAGCTTATGTTTCAACTCATTCATATGAGAAATCATCATACAGGTTCAGGTTTCATGTTTTTGTGGCATTTTTGTATGCTTTAACAATACAGGGTCAAAGTTAGAATATATATATATATATATATATATATATATATATATATATATATATATATATATATATATATATATATATATATATATATATATATATATATATTTATAATCCTTATAAAATAAACACCTGAGAAGAGATAACGCTGACCCTCAGAGGACCCCAGATGATGCTAACCCTGAATCAGCAAACAGAACTAACAAATATTGCTAGTGTGACTGGATCAAGACTACGTCTTGTATTAATTTTTCTGAAAAATCCTGTCATACGTGCACAAACTGACAGTCACCAATTATAAGCTAAATATTGTACAAACGTAATTTTCTGTAAAGTTGCTTTGTGTTTTCAATTGAATTGAAAATAAAATACTCTAGAATGTGATTTTCCTTTTACCAGCAAATCATAAACTTTGTCTGAATGTGAATATTATACATACTGTTTTAATGAAAAGCTTCTCAGCTGTTAACAAAGTAGCTATGTTTTAAAAAATATGCAGGTACAGTATATGGTATGACTGCCATATTAGTATTGTCATGTGACCTATGAAGTTAACCTATCGCAGATGTCCTCCATTTAAGAAAATTAACAATTTCAGGATTGCCGGAAACAGTACTATTTGCCTACTGTCTATCTTTTGTCAATTTATGGTTATAGAATGAAACAGATACATTTTATTATTAAATATATCAGTAATACAAAACTTAATTATTGGAGAGGTTGATAAAGTTAGAATACGTTCAACGTGAGGCTGAATAGTCCTGTGAAAAAAAACCTGGTGTTTCAGTAAGTGTTAAGTGAGTCTATAAAGTGTTTATGTTGACTTTAATTTTTAGGTTTAGTCAACTTAAATATTTAAGTTGTTACTTAGTGCAGCTTAATATAAGTTGACAAAACTTTTTTTTAAATAAATTTTTTGAATGGGTGTGTTCTTGCTTTTGTCATAATTCTCCACCTTATTTTTCAACACGGAGATAAACTGTTTTCTTTGAATGTGTGAGACTTACAGTTCCTTAGATGTTGTAGGGAAATAACAAGAATATTAAAGTGAACTTTGCACTACAATCCTGTGTGTTCATAATTCTACATTAAAAAAATATGGTATGACACACCAGTTTGCATTATCAAGTGGCACAACAGTTGATATGCTAAAAATAGCAGGAAGCAAACAACACCGGAAGCCATAAAATTTACTAAAATTTACCACGGATCGCCCTTGGTTCAATCATAGTTGTGCAATGTTTTTTCTACATTTCACTTAGCTAGTTAAATTAAATGAATTATGATGTTGCATCCGCCATATTTTCAACTGACATGGCCTCAACTGGGGTTCACAGAAAAGAAAGATGTTCACTACTTTGTGGTGCCTTGCATTCAACACATAGGCCACATAAAAACGCCAATAGCATTTGATAATCAACAGTAAAGAATTCCGCATCAAAATAGCTACAGCAACTAGTTGTAACGTAAACTGCATTATATTACAGCGCCACTAGTGGCACCAAGCGAAACTGCGCTCTGTTGTGAGCGAACGACAACTCAGGCTCAGCCTAAGTTGGGAAGAACTGTAAAAAATGTCATTTCCATGCAGTCTGAGCAGAGCAATGACACGGTCTCGAGCGCTTGATTGCACGCGGTGATCCGCTTCAGCCGCAGGTTTCTTCTCAGCGGGATGTCATTACACTAAAGCTCTCACGCGCGGAGCCCCACACACGGACGCACGTGTGCCGGGCTGGGGGTGGATGACTGACCACCCCAAGCTCTGCTTCTGATCAAGAGCTGGCCGGCCAGGCGAGTGTGTAAGGAAATACTCTGGTGGGACCATCAGAGCGCATTAGACTGACCGAGAGCAGCCTGGGGAAAACGCAGCTGCCCGGAGAACACACTGCAGCAGTATTTCATCAGCATATTTTCTGCTTTCAGCTGTTTAGAGCGGATCGTGACACAGAATCAACGGGGAAATCGCGTGGTGGCGGGACATGCTTTTACATCAATGAACGGTGGTGTACAGATGTAACTGTGTTAAAGAAGACGTGCTGCTCAAATCTCGAAACACTCTTCATTAACTGCAAGCCGTTCTATTCGCCGCGGGAGTTTCACTCGTTCATTCTGGTCAGTGTTTATATCCATCCTCAAGCGCATGTGAGCTCAGCTTTACAGAAACTCGCTGATCAGATCACAGAGACAGAACAACATCACCCGGACTCTGTTTTAATCATTCTCGGGGACTTTAATAAAGCCAATCTGTCCCGTGAACTACCAAAATACAGACAGCATGTTACTTGTCCCACAAGAGACAGTAATATATTGGATCACTGTTACACCACAATAAAGGATGCATTTCATTCTGTTCCACGAGCAGCTTTGGGACGTTCTGATCACCTTCTGGTTCATCTAATACCGTCCTACAGGCAGAAACTAAAATCAGCTAAACCTGTATCAAGGACTGTAAAAAGATGGACTAATGAAGCAGAGCAGGATTTACAATCTTGTTTTGACCTCACTGATTGGAGTGTTTTTGAAGCTGCTGCCACTGATCTGGATGAACTCACAGAGACCGTAACATCATATATCAGTTTCTGTGAGGATATGTGTATTCCTACAAAGACTCAACTAATTTACAATAATGACAAACCGTGGTTCACTGCAAAACTCAGACAGCTCCGTCAGGCCAAAGAAGATGCTTACGTGAAGGGGGACAATGTCTTGTATAAACAGGCTAAATACACATTGGAAAAGGAGATCAAAGTGGCAAAGAGGAATTATTCTGAAAAAATAAGGACTCAGTTCACTTCCAACGACTCCGCATCAGTGTGGAAAAGTCTAAAGAACATCACCAATTACAAGACACCACCCCCCAGCACCGTAGAGAATCAACGACTGGCAGACGACCTGAACGAGTTTTACTGCAGGTTTGAAAGAACACCCATCACCTGCCCTGAACGCCTCCCCACAAAACCATTCACACCCTTCACAACTCCTGCAACCAGCCCTGAATGCCTCTCCAAACAACTGTTCACACCATTAACAGCTCCTGCAACCCATCCTGAACACCTCTCCAATCAAGCACTCTCACCATTCTCACCTCCTGCATCCCCCCTCTCCCCCACACCTGCAATTCAGATCAGCGAGGATGCGGTGCGCCAGGTCTTCCAGAAGCAGAAAAGGAAAAAAGCACCAGGCCCAGATTGTGTTACACCAGCCTGTCTGAAATCCTGTGCTGACCAGCTGGCCCCCATCTTCACACAGATCTTCAACAGATCGCTGGAGCTGTGCGAAGTCCCTTCATGCCTCAAACGTTCCACCATCATCCCCATCCCTAAGAAACCCAAAATTACAGGACTAAATGACTACAGGCCTGTGGCTCTAACGTCTGTAGTCATGAAGTCATTTGAAAAACTGGTGCTGGCCCACCTGAAGGACATCACTGGGCCCTTGCTGGATCCTCTTCAGTTTGCCTACAGAGCAAACAGGTCTGTGGACGATGCAGTAAACATTGGACTGCATTATGTTCTGCAACACCTAGACAGACCGGGGACTTATGTGAGGATCCTGTTTGTGGACTTCAGCTCGGCCTTCAACACGATCATCCCAAACCTCCTCCTGCCCAAACTAACTCAGCTCTCCGTGCCCACCTCCGTCTGTCAGTGGATCAACAGCTTCCTGACAGACAGGCAGCAGCTAGTGAGGCTGGGAAAATACACATCCAGCACCCGTACAATCAGCACCGGAGCTCCCCAGGGCTGCGTTCTCTCCCCACTGCTCTTCTCCCTGTACACCAACGATTGCACGTCTAAGGACCCCTCTGTCAAGCTCCTGAAGTTTGCAGATGACACCACACTCATCGGCCTCATTCAGGACGGTGACGAGTCTGCTTACAGACAGGAGGTAAAAGAGCTGGCTGTCTGGTGCACTCTCAACAACCTGGAGCTTAACACGCTCAAAACAGTGGAGATGATCGTGGACTTCAGGAGAAACCCCCCTGCACTCCCCCCACTCACCATCATGAACAGCACTGTGACTGCAGTGGAGTCATTCAGGTTCCTGGGCACCACTATCTCTCAGGACCTGAAGTGGGACATTCACATTGACTCCATTGTGAAAAAGGCCCAGCAGAGGTTGTACTTCCTTCGCCAGCTGAGGAAGTTTAACCTGCCACAGGAGCTGCTGAAACAGTTCTACTCCACCATCATTGAATCCATCCTCTGCACTTCAGTAACTGTCTGGTTCAGCTCAGCTTCTAAATCTGACCTCAGAAGACTACAGAGAGTAGTCCGGACTGCTGAGCGAATCATCGGTTCAACTCTCCCATCTATTCAAGAACTGTACTTATCCAGAGTGAGAAAAAGGGCTGTCAAAATCACTCTGGACCCCTCACATCCAGCACACTCCCTCTTTGAACTGTTGCCATCTGGTCGACGCTACAGAGCACTGAGCACTAGAACAACCAGACACAGGACCAGTTTCTTCCCTCAGGCAATTCATCTTATGAACAGCTGACAATAATGGCGAACACACTACACTTTATATTTATATACACACACACTTTATTTATCTAACACACATACTTAGTATACACTTAAATTTTGCACACAATATATATGTACATACATAACTTCACTTTGTAATATACCTGCCTACAATTGTCATTTGTATATTGTCATTCACTGTCTACATATTTGTATTTTTTATTCTTTTATTATGTGTTTTATGTTTTGTCGCTGTCATTCTGTTGTACTGCGGAGCTTCTGTCACGAAAACAAATTCCTCGTATGTGTAAACATACCTGGCAATAAAGCTCATTCTGATTCTGATTCTGATCAACCTTAAATATTCGCCTTTAATCCCACCGTATGCGAGCCATACCGAGAACGAGTGGCCAGTAGTATATTTGCATTTACATGTTTTCTGTTAATTGCTGTTTAGGACGACTGCAGTCAAATACACTTACACAGAGGACAGTTGTCACTGGCTTAATAACATGAGTCCCATTTTTATACTGGAAGCACGCATCGGCTTCTAACATGTCATTACTTGACTTAAATAGCCAAACCCAACAATCTGACATCCTCTGGTAAGACTGTGTGTGTGTATGCGGAATACTGATGTACCCCACAAACTAAGCCTTGACTGTTTGTAAACAGTCTGTCCTTTCTCAAAAGTGGCTATGATAATTGCTCTAGGAAGTGCAATTGCAGCAGAACTACCCAATTTGGCATTGAGCTTCTAGCTGGATGCTTGAGTGATCCTAATTGCTGTGGGACTGTGCATTTATTATTTCTTTATCTGTAGTCACACCCTCCCCCAGTACTGCCAACAACTGCAGGCAAACACTAAATCACATTTTATGGTTGTTGTTTTTTTGTTGTTGTTGACATGACTAACCTGTAGACATGTACAGGTTGAACCATTTTTGCAAGATGCTGTTTGGGTGTGTTTCTAAAAAATAAATAAATGCAAAATAATCCAAATGTAATAGTGCAAAAAAATATGCACACTTCAAACGCATTACATTATTATTTAATACGATAATAATTATTGAAGTCTCTCAAATCAAATATCCTGTCCAAAACTTTGATTAAAAGTGAAATACATCTGTTACATTTGTTTAAACAGGGAAGTTATATCAGGATAAAGTAACAATGACTATAATTCAGATTACAAAATTATGTTGAATTATCATGAATAAGAAAGATATTTGAAATATACGTTTATTAATGTGAATGTGTGTGTGTGTGTGTGTGTGTGTGTGTGTGTGTAGATAGATAAAGGCAAGCCAAGTTTATTTATATATCACATTTCATACACAATGGTAATTTAAAGTGCTTTAAAAAAAAACAGTAATGTCAAGTGGAATTGTGGAGATGTCTTACAGTTATTTGATTAGATCTGTAACATGTGCTGGAACATACAGTCTAAACAAACTTTCTTTTGTCTTCACATCACATTTGAGCCGTCCCAGAACGTGTTCTCCTTCATTAGCCTTGCCAGAATGGTTTATGTGCACAAACACTGCTTGATGAAAACTCAGTTTCATTTCATTCATGGCTCGTCCCAGATTAATTCCCATCAGTGTTTTTCAACAGTAATTCCACTCGATGCAACACGCTAATAGCGTGATTTGTCTGTTAGGTGTTAGTGATCTCGCCTTAATAGACACGACCCACTAAACTCAAGGATAGAATAACACATCTCTCAACAAAGATGTTTTTTGTGTGCACTTCCAGCTTTCCATTGACAGCTGCTGTCACCAGTGTGTTATAAAGAACTCCATATGCTTGTGTACTGTCTGTGATGTCTTCTTTAACACTTCTTTAGTCACCTCCAATGTCCCCAGGGGAAGGCGGAGAGTGCATTTGTTGGGTGTGACAAATTGAATCTATAAGTTGGCAGCATGTACTTCTGCAAATGGAATAGATGAAGATCCTTTGTATCTTCAGATTAGCATTTTTATGATAATTACACTAACCGTACTGTGTTAATGTATATAGTAATATTTTAATAGGCACAGTGGTGAATGTGTTCTATAGCCCAATAATAGCGTAAATATTTTGCTGTCAGTCATCTCGCTTGTAAACAATCAGATGACATTTTAATGTTCAGCCACAAATATAATGCTGTTATTATTTACTCACCCTTGTGCTTAACCCGCATTCACATCTAGAGAATGGGTTTGTTTTGTTTGTGTCTCTAAAATCTCGTTGTTGCTACACTCTTAAAAATAAAGGTGCTTCAAAAGGTTAAGCGATGCCATAGAAGAACCATTTTTTGGTTCCACAAAGCACCTTTCAGTCAAAGGTTCTTTAAAGAACCATCTCTTTCTTGCATTTTTATAATCTGAAGAACCTTCTGTCGCCACAAATAAACGTTTATGAAAAAGAAAGGTTTTTCAGATGTTAAAGGTTATTTATGAAGCCATTTAGACAAAAAGGTTCTTCGATGGCTTCGTGAAGCACCTTTTTTTTTGTAAAAGTGGCAAAACTATTTAACCTCTTGTTAAATCAAAAAAATTTTTTTTTTTCATTGTAGAGGCAGGTTTTGTTTGAAAGAAATATTATATTAAATGTCATTGATTATCATAAATAACAGCTTAAATTTATCTTTATTAGAAGACTTGGTATATAGTATATATAGGTGTATAAAGTATATTTTTTATTTATTTATTTATTTTTGGACAGTGCACATTTAATATGCACAATACTCTGTGCTTAAGTTTGTATCAAATCTATTATTTTTTATTTTAGGTTACTTATTTATTGGCAGTAGTGGTGGTTTTCAGCAATTCAGCAACTCTGCATTTTTCATCTTTCGTTATATATAGGAAGACCTAATAGACTTGGATCTAGGGTCTTGTCGACCACCCCTTGGGAGAGTAGGAGAGTCTGTTTGTTGGGTGTGATAAATTGGTCACATGCTTGAACCTAAAGGTTGGCAAATTAACAGTTAATTAGGGGTTGATAAATAGCAGATCTGCTCTAGCCCCATTCAGCTGCTGCAGGCCCTCTCTCGACCCAATCTCTCTAAGGCAAGTGTTTATGTGCTGGTAACAAGTGTCGATGCAGACTGTTATGTCTGCATTTTGTCACATGGGAGGATTGCTCTCAGATGTGCTCCTTCCCCCTCAGCGTACACCCACACACGCATGCAATACACATCTATGCTCAGGTTACTACACACGGCACCCTGTTTCTTAAAACCTCAGCCTACTCTGACCCTTCAGGAAAAGCTTCACTTTGCTCTTTGCAGGGAAATTGATCACATTTGTTGACAATGATACATGGAACTCATCCTTTATGTTACTTAAGGAAATGTTTTTACTAGAACATGTACTGAACATAGTTTCTTGTAATTTTAAGTCATAACATAATAGGATACAATAACTTTTTTACTGTAGCCTACAGACTTTCTATACAACATACTGTAGCACATCATGTATACGTGAATAAGTAAAATCTATTAAAAGTATATTTAACTAAATTCAATCCTTTACCTCCTCCCAAAATTACAGTTTCAGTGACGATACATGGAAATGTAAATGTGCATATATATATATATATATGTATATATATATATATATATATGTGTGTGTGTGTGTGTGTGTGTGTGTGTGTTGCGAGCAGTAGAATTGGTCTTCTGTCATTTTTAAGTTTTTATTGTAATCAATTACTTAATCTATTCAAAAGGCACTTAGAGCAATCCAGAGTCTATTTGCCAGAACTGTGAATATTAAAGTTTGGATGAGGGTAGATTTTAATCAATTAATTGCATTTTACTTTAAATATATATATTTTTTTAAATACTGAAAGATTCACATTGTCGGATGACACTAGGCTCACCTTTAATGATCTGATATCACATGCCTAGCGTTTGAGGATGTTTTGTATTGATTATGTACATAAAATGTTAATTCATATTATACATTTT
Source organism: Carassius gibelio (assembly GCF_023724105.1). Taxonomy (NCBI): domain Eukaryota; kingdom Metazoa; phylum Chordata; class Actinopteri; order Cypriniformes; family Cyprinidae; genus Carassius; species Carassius gibelio. The sequence continues at coordinate 15,374,897 of NC_068406.1, forward strand.
CAGCTGTTTCCAGTTTTATTTTAGCATTTTTCTGTTTCTGCCTAGGCATTTTGAGTGTAGCATTGGCCTCTGTGTAATTAGCATAATTTGTTATTAAGTTATACGTTTTTATGACACATTAGCGACTGCAATTATTTTAAAGAGTTTTGGCAAAATTTCAAAATTGTCTGGCCGTGTAAATCAAAAGTAGACTTTATATTCCTGTTAAATAACCTGATTATTGTACTCTTGTGTGTGCATACACATGCAATTACACTTTGCTCAGTTTTCTCTTGTATAAGCTTTATGTTCAAATGTAATTGTTACTGGCTCATCAAGACCTCTTATATAAATGGACATTCTTAGTGTTGGTGGTGTCCATCTCTGCAGATGATATGTAAATGAAACTGTACCAAGAGAGGAAGGGTAGTTTGTAAAAACACGCTCTGTGACCCCTTAGAGAGCCATTCATGTGTCAGCAGTGGAGCGTGGGGCCAGGAGACAGGAGGAAACGGGAGCATGTATGGACATTAATTACTCTATGTGCGGTACTGCTGAAGTAATAATGTGTTACAGTTCCTAGACTGACAGCCAGAGCTCCATGGCACTTCATCAAGCAACCTGACACTAAATATACAGCCCATTTGATTGGAAAGAGCTGCAGATGCCCTCTTAAAGGACTAATGAAGTCAGATATAAGCATGTAGATTCATTAACCACAAGTTGTGGTTGTCACGGTCCTGTGCCCTCAAACCAGTTCAAACGTTAGTTTAAACCTAGGACTGTGAGGAGAGGTTAAATATGAGATGCCACCAATGTGAGAAAATGAACAAGAATATAAAAATTGACACAAAAAAAAAAAAAAAACAGTTGGAATCCAAGTTGGACTTTTCAGCGCCACATGTCCAAATATTGTACTCCTTTTCCATCCGAGAGAAAGGTAATTTGGTTAATACTGTGTGTGTGTGTGTAAATATATATAGTGTTGGCAAGGTTACTTTGGATATGTAATAGATTACAGATTACGTAGTATAACTATCTCAATGACTTTATTAAAGTAATGTAACTGATTACATTTGATTACTTTTTGATTACTTTTCTTAATTTCTAATGAATGTTTTCAACTGTTAATCATTTTGAAACATTTAAACCAGACAGGGAGAACAAAAGTACTCAACACTGATTATTGTCAGACTTTCAAAACCCTTCATTACTTGAATTAAGATTAAAACGATTTCATTTTAAAGCACAGGCACCACAAGACATTAGCACTGCCTTTTACTTTTAGATCATTCTGAGGTTGAATACAGATTTAATATCATAATAAGAAATCATTTAAAATTATGTATTTATTTATAAATAAATAATTATTTATAAATAAATATACATACATACATATATATATATATATATATATATATATATATATATATATATATATATATATATATATATATATATATATATATATATATATATATATATATATATATATATATATATATATTTCCCAAACCAACCAGACAGCTGTTGAATGGTCTAGCTTTATGGTTGTCAGCGAAGTATAGTGCTTATCAAGAAAGTGAGCAACATCGGGAGTCCCACACGTTGGACTTGGACAGCCAGAATTACTTTAGACATCCGTAAGGATATGATGTGAAGCTTTAAAAAAAAGTAATAATTTAGTACATATGTAGTCAGACAAACAATCCCTGACAAGTGAATACTTCATTTAATTCCCTACGTCCAGCAATCAGTCAGAATCAAAGCAGCTGCTTTGGCTCAGAGTACCAGCCTTGTTCTAATCAACACCATTTACCATGATCTTGGCAGCTCTGCTGAAGGCAGAGGCAGCACATGGTGCAACCGAGCAGTGGCGCGGCCCTCAAGTCTTAGACAGTCATTAGCAATAATGCTTATTATGTTAGAGTTCCTGGTTGGTCGCCAGCTATGTTAAAAGTTTTATGTATCCTTGAATTAACCAAAGAGCCAAGCTGAGATGTATATTAAAGAAGCAATTTCACACAAGTGTGCTGAGGTACTGAATATTCAGAACAACACCGTGATTAGGCATGAAATATTGACTTTAAACAACATTTAAATGAGCTAACATTGATTACCTTGCATTTTAGACATTTCATTTTTTTCTTAAAATGAAAATGGTTCCAAAGGAAACCAAAGCATGAAGCATTGCAGGCCCTTTGTCTGGTTAGAAATCTAAATAAAAGATATTAAGATTTGTTTTAAAAGAACTACTGTATATTCGATCTTACTGAACGTAATTTTTTTTCCACTGTATTTTAACTTGTTAATGCTTAAAACAAGAACAAATCTGGCAAAAAAAAAAAAAAACAGTGTGATCGTTTTTTCCCCCTTAAATTTCCTATTCTTTACATGCAGCTGAAAGCAATGATAGATAACAACCCAATCACACTGCACTGCTCATATAGTCTGGTCTAGATGCAATCGAAGTGATACAAACAGTAAAGCATCTTGGGGTTGTTGTACTAACTGAAGATATCAGATTAGAAGACTGAAACTAACTCGTTTAAAATTCTTATATATGCATAAAGCCATTCTGAGTGTTTTGGGCTGTACAATACGATTATATCAGGGCAGGAAAACCCCTCGTTGAATATCTGGCTTATTCTTCTTTTGGCCTTGATCGTTCTCCCAAAAATCTTCTTTTAACAATGCAATTGAGGAAGCGGAGGCACACCAAAAGTGGTTAAATGTGGTCTGGCTTGCCAGTGCACGGGCTGTGATGGACTTCCTCTGCAAAGTATTTCATTTTGGACACAGTCCCTTTCTAAACACAGCGCACCTGGGACAACAGCTTTGGTTCCAGACCCAGTGTTAATCAGCAGCAATGCATGCCTGCCAGCGGCTCGTATATACAATTAATATTGTGCCCTGACTTTTAACAGCCGATATTGCGGCTCTTATGAAAACAGAATACCGCAGAGTGCCACGACTCCAGCGTTTAGCCGAAGCAGTATGACAAAATTTTTACAGAAATCTTCCTGATTGCTGAAAGGATCTCAAAGAATTTGCAGGGAAAGTGGCAAAGAAAAATATTTAAGCAGCCCTAATGCATTCTTTCATGAGCTGTGGTGTGTCCATTGCCTGGGCAATAAGACAAAACATACCCTACAGAATCTGACGGTTGTCTCTTTGGGAAGACAAGTCATTTTCACATGAAGGTATCCATGACTAGGCCGTCTTAGTGTTTGACATTCCAGTATTGATTCCACTCTGAGGGTGTGGAGGGGATTTCCGCCGTAATCTCCAGTGAAAGAGGTAGGTTGGAACGTCTTATCTAACACCTATTTAGTCTGTCCATTTACAACGACACAAGTTGACACATGGTAAATATTCCTTTCTTTCTTTCTTCAAGCATCACTCGAAATCGCTAGATCTGCAGCTCAGAGGGCAAATCCACCTCATTTGTGTTTTGAAACAGATATTGGCAACAATCTGATAACCCTCTAGACGATTATGACTGTATAGCTCTTTGGGGGGTTTTACATAAACAGGATAATGCAAAATGCTAGTGACTAATAGCCTATCAGAGACATGCACTCCGGCAGCATTCGAGAGGGGTCAGCCGTAGTCATTAAGTTAATGTTCGTCCACAGTTTGGGCTAAACACAGCACCTTTTATGGAATTATCATAATTAGTCTAACCATTAGCCTTAATGGGGAGTAATGGCCAGTTAGATGTTATTTGGTAAAACAACACGCCAGAGGCCGAAGGTGTTTTATTACGTCTCTATATTAAGCGCGTTCTGGAAGGTAGAAAATGTTTCCAGATAGAGGACGAAGCTGGCTTTGTGCTAATTCAGTTTCCACATCAAGCAAAGGAAGGACCACCCACTGAGAAAGGCCGACTTGGCAAGTCTGTATGCTGTGACTCAGTTGAAGTTTCAGTGAATGTGATTGGACTTTTATGAGAAGCGCAACCTCGCTTGATAATGAAGCGTTTTCCTTTTTGTTGGCATCGCCAGCGCTCTGATCTAGTTGATTAATTCAGCACAGTCCATAGTAGTCCTGATAAAACCTTGTATGAAACCACAACAAAAACCCTTCCCCTGAAAATCAGTGTCAACTGTTTATCAAAATAGCATGATGTATTGCCTGGGAAAACCATAACCTCTGGCATTGCTGCGTACAACAATCATTTCTTTTTTCTTTTTTTAATGTGGGTTGTTTTATTCTGCGTTGCTCATTCCTTCGCTGCCCCTCTAATTGCATGTTTGCATTTCATTCCCTTTGGGTTAGCCCATAGAAAAGCTTTTGAACGACGAGGAGAACATGGCATCAGAAGGTAACTCTCATTCCAGCGGATGGGATCGAGCTTGTTAATCAAATGCTTTCCAGATCACACTTGAACTGGAGTAATTACTCTTTCTGAAGGAGCCGCTGCACACAAAGGCTTTAGTAAACATGTCCAATAACTGCTTTAATTGGCGCGCAGGTCGGCTAACAACCAGCTATTTGGTGTTCGAGGTTGAAGAAAAGTGTGAAATATGAATGAAAAATCACTGGGTCTTCTGTCGGAGAGATTTATGATACATTTATCAGCTCGTTTTATGCCACAGTTGGTGTTTAAGCTTGGTCATGGGCCATTTGCTCCACACAAGCACCATCTTTCTTTATTTGACTGCACGGTGTCAGCCCTTGGAAGACATTTCCACAGCAAGAGCGCAGTTTCAAAAGCCCTGTCCTCCCCTTAGATAAACCTACTCTGGAGATGATGTATAAGGATCTAATTGCATTTCAGCTACATATTTCCTACCAAAATGACTTTATTGTACAATGTTATTGAGGTTAGGGGGTCACAGATCTATTTCTGTTGCTCTTGACTTGTAGAAACAGAACTTTCAAAAGTGTTTTTTACTTTTTTTTTATTTCTTTAAATTTCCTTAAAAAGTATGAGCTAGGTGAAATAGTAGTAACGTGATTAAACATAATTTACGATAGTATTATTAAAATGTAAAAATTATATTGCCATTATTATATATATATATATATATATATATATTTATTTTATTATTATTTTTATATAAAAAAAAGAAATTAAAAGTTAAGCGGAAAATGCAACTACTATATCAGATTAACACACTGTGGTCTGGAACATATTTAACTGACAAAACAAAATCATATCAGGGCTTACTGACACACTACACTAATAACATAAAAAAATAACCAATTAGGCCTAGACAACGACATATTATCTGCTGTGACAACAACATAATTAGTTTATTTTCTTGGTTCACTTTTCCTTAACATCTAACATGTTCTAACTTATTTATCCTTTCAAACACGTGAGAAAACTTGAGCTGAGGAGCATGCAGATGTTTAAAGTCAGACATGAAGTCTTTTGTGATTGTCAGAATGCTTAATTTACCATGACTGAAGTTTCTACAACCTTTCCATGGCATTTTTAGACCATTTAAGGTATGGTGCGAAAAGCAGCTTCGATTTTCAAAAGGTGAGGTGCAATGTGTTTTTTTTTTTTCTTTGCCTTTTTAACTGCCTCATTAGTTACATTATATATTTTCTAAATAATTACCTCACTGTACCGCTTTTCGAAGCTCAATGGCTTGTACTTTATCTTTAACTCAGTTTAGACAAGAACGTGTCAGTGGTGCTGCTGATTAAGCATCGTGTCACCTTCATGGTGTTGAGAAAATGTGTTTGAAAAAGGCTTTGTGTAAAATAGTTGCTTTCTGATCAACGAGTTCTGCTCTGTTTCCTAATAAAGCTTTGAAACGCACTTGCGGTCTATCCTTTGTCCCTGCAGGTGCGTGCCGTGCGCTGGAAACACACTCACAAGCTAATTCGAGGCAAAGTAAAGCTCTCATCTGGGATTGGTAAGAGTCTCTCCAAGCACCCCAAAGACTTCCAGCTCATTCTTGATTGCACATGGCAGCCTCTGACCTGTACCGAAGGCACCCGCTGCCATGGAAGATTGATGATTATCGATGCAGAAACCCTTTGCTAATTCAGCGTACAAGGTTAGTATGCTTTCTTCAATGAGCCAGGCAGATAGCTGGCTAAATGTTTTAACCTCATCTGTGAGTAGCGATGCCATCAGTGATTTTCTCGAATAGAGAGAAATACTGGAGGACAAGGAAAGGTTACGGCCTTCAGAGTCACAAAAGGACAAAGAGTCAAGCAAAATTACATTCTCATCGATTCAGATATTTTCCCTATGTGAATATAGCAAATAAACCTTAACAGCATTCCCATCGAGAAAGTGAAAAACAGCTTTAGCATACTTTTTAGATGAAATAAATCACCTGTTATGAAATCTGGTCCATGTTAAGGAATGGAATAAACAATGACAATGAATTTGGATTAACAGTGCTGTAGAAAATGATTGGCCTGCAATATATTTGGCTTTGTTTTTTAGCGCATAACTTATTGTGGTACCTGCGATTCGTCATCTCAACACCTTTTTAGAGCTGTTTCTTGTTCTTGAGGGTGGATAAAGCAAGTGTGAGTGACATTGTACTTGCTGTTGTGGTTCTGTCAGTAAGTTCAGTTCCTCTACAGCAATGCTTCACAAGATTTTTCCTATTATTTCCTTTCAACACCCATAAGAGATAATTTCCATTCCCATAGTATCACTAAGCACTATAATTCATTTTATTTAAGGCATAATTATTACAGTGATTCACTTTTGATTAAAACTGTTAAAACCGTGGGCGATAAACAGGCTCACCGAGTAGCTTCATCTGTCTTTTAAAGACATATGAGCTTCTCTAATTACAAGTTTTGACAGTTCAGAGGACAGTCTTTGAGAAACATTCTCTGAGAGAGACCCAATGGCAAATTTATCTATAAATTAAATCCAGATGGGACGTTTAACAAGAGTCATTTGCAGTCTTGGTGTTGTGGAATTTAATTAGCATCGGGGCTAGTATGAAATATTTCCCACAGGTCATACGACTCAAATCTACACATATCAGCAAATCTTAAGCATGATATTTAATTTGGTTTCAGCTTTTTTTAATCATTAGATTATTCCTGAAGAATTATTTAAGCCTAGCCCTAGTGTTTGTCGTAATTTCAGTTTTTTAGGTTTGAAATTACTTATTTAGACAGAAAACTATTTAGCAGAATGTTCATTTATGCGTACACTAATAATATATGTATTATTTTGACGTATTATGAAGAAACACGAATCAACAACATTTTCATATATTAACCTAGATTAATAAATGCTGTAAAAAATCACTGCCCGTTGTCATGATACGTAATGTGTTATGTGTTACCACTTTAAATGTTTTCTTTTTGTCTTAATTGAGCTGTATTCATTCACACCAACCCTCAGGTTTATTTACGGCATGGGTTTTCTGAACTGTTAAATATTTTAAAATGATTCCGGAGTACAGTCATTTTTGCCAGGAGCTCTTGGCAAAACATTCTTCCTTCAAACATCTTACAGCTGCCAGACACAGCGCAGGTTTAAAGTGTAAATTGGTTTCGATGACATGCCGCTAATGTAATTCCTGTAATGTAACTCTTATGAATGTGTAGTCTTCATTGACTAGGCCAGATCCAGCCATACCAAAAGGACTGTGTTAGATGAGTGAGCAGCCCTCGTTCCGCCGCTGTATTGCTGAGCAGATGTTTAAATCCACTTCTTCTGTCATTTAAAGTGCTCCTGCGGCTTCATTTATTGCCGAGCACTTGTAAACTTTCACATAAAAACTCTCAGTGAATTTCTGTTGTGTACGTTAAGTGTAGTTTCCTATTTATCACTGCTCAGGATGCAGCCAGGCAGATGTGCAGTTTAGGCAACGCTGCCAAATCTTTCAAAGAGATGATTTCATTGCTTACAGGGCTCTTTGGATTCTGTTTGATTAATGCCATCCAGCGGCCTAACATGTCCTAACGGAGTGCAACAGTTCCTACCCATTTTTTTTTACTTTTTATTTTTAGTCCCGGAAGTATATTTATCATGTTCCTTTTTCCCCAAAGCATTTTCTTTAATGAGTTATAAGCCGTAAACCATACCAATCCGCTACAAAGTGAATTACAACATTATAAATTTTGATTTACTGCAAAACAAAAAGTGAAACTGGGCAAAAACGCAAAAGTACAAGATTGTATACTTTATGCAGCTTTATTGAGGGAAGTACTGCATTCCCATGAAGCATTATAATATAAATCTACTGACTTTATTTATATGACCAATATAGTTTGTTTATTGCAATATACATTTATTTGTAGTTGGAAGACTAGCAAACGAGAAGGTGGTGGTTAATTAAGGTGACATTTCGTTTTAATGTGCTTGTTTTGATTCTTTGATTGCTGGATTTTTTTTTTTTTTTTTTTTTTGCAGAATCATGGGTAATGTAGTTTTTCACCAGAAATTCTGCTGAATTAAATACATTCATTAAAAAAAAATAGACTCATGCTAGTTCCAACAAAACCATATACCATCGATTAACCACCTTGGAGCTCACAGTAGGTCTTTTTTAAAAGCTATCATCAAAAAAATCATCATCATCAAAAAAAACATCTTTGATACAGACGCAGCTTTTAATTGAAGTGAAGATCACATCAGAGGGTTTCAGCATAAAAATGACTGTAATGTTGTAATGTTCGTCTCATTAATAGAAGGATTGTTTTTCTTAGTGAAGATTATACAGGTAAAAATTCAACTTAAATCAGTATTTAATGTTGACATATTAATTTATTGGGTGAGTTTTCTCCACTCCAAGTCTGGGTTTTAGGCTTTAGTGAACTAAAACATTAGTGACTGTTGCTGTAAAGTATAATGGCATCATATGTGCTGCCCTGAAACAAGGGTTTGGTTACACCTCTGCATTTGCAATAAAATTTGAAATTGTTAATTAATGGATTGATTGCTCTCAAAGTAAAGATTAATAAGTAATAGAGATGGAAACATGCTCTATATTTTATTCCTATGTTACACTACAACCCATAATGAAGAACAGGTAGCATTGGAGTAGGAATCCTTATTCAACCTTTGGAAAAGTGGATGCTCTTGATTCTCATTGGCAAAAGGCAAGGCTGTTGTGAATCGAAACACACTTTTTGAATGTTACGTAGACACTATAATTATTGCATCGAGAACTTAATGTTTCTTGTCAAAAGGATTAGCCCTTAAAATCTCAGTTAAACAAAGCCCTGGCACGCTGTGTATTTCAACATTAATCACTCACACGTGAGCCTAATTTTTCACGCTCGATGTCCCAAACAGGCTCTAAACAGCAGATCGTGTTTGTATATTCTAGCAAAATATCGGGCGACCTTGGCTTTCAGTTGGCCGGTGGTCACGTTTGGTTAGGTACAGGAAAAACCTGGAAATGTACTGTAAGTCCAAGCATATTTTGACACTTGAGACACTAACTGGAGCCATTACAAGCCGAGCTGTATAGCAAAGTTTAGTGCCTCATACTTCTTTAATGAAAGAGGTGTAATAACTTTCGCAGGCCGTTTTTTGTTACACACCATACTGGAAACAAATTATATGCTCTCCCACATTTTATGCGACGCTATGCAAATACCTTGTGTACTTGCTGCCTGGGTAACAAATTGCCATATCATGTGTTTCAATTACTTCTTCAGCCCAGCAAGCCAATACATCTTTCCAATGAAATGATTTGAAAGCTATGAATTATGGCCATATTTCAGTCTAAAAGAAACAAACCACTAATTGCGATGTGGCCTCTTGGTAATTTTCAAGAAAGAGCCCAGAAAGCACTCCAGCATTGGAGGGGGGAAATCGCTTACTTCTGCTCCTGCTTTATTTTGGTTTCGAATAACAGACACTACTAATTTGGTGTAGGCTCGACCTTTGGCCCCCTGCCTCTCCTCTCAAGGGAACTCTCCAATCAGCCCACAGCCTCTCCGTTTTTCCCGCCGATCCATCCCTTGCTACCAAACTGACTGGAGACCGCCTTTCCGAAATGTTTCTGCTAATTCCCATTTCCTTTATAATCACAAGCTTTCATGTGAGTGGCTCTGTGAGTCGGTGCGTGGGGGAGGTGGTGATTACTCCAGGGTCCCGAGCATTAACCTCACCAGGTGTCACTGGATGGGCTGTTTACTTCTGTGATTAATGAAGGAACTAAAAGTCTTCTTACCCCCCTAGCATCATGCTCCTTTTTAAACAAGGAGCGTGCCACTGAATCAATTGGGAGAGCTCGGACAAGCCTGTGCCGTATCAGGCTACAGAGGCAGACCTGTCAAACCGCTGCACTCTTTGTATTAGTTTGGCAGCTAGTTGGGAGGTGGCGAGGTAGAGGTGCAGTAAAGGTGAACCAGCAAGCGCGTTGTGATAATGTTTTCTTTTGGGCCAGAGACGACACAATAGTGACTTTGCGACTGACGCAACAAGAACGAAAGCTCATTTCCAGCGTTAAAGAAATTTAAACTAGCATCCATCACAACGCTTGTTGAAATGAAAAGAGTCACGGTCCAACACACGGGAGTTACAGCTGGACTTTTATTAGGCCTAAATTTTGGTAAAAAAAAGTTTGTAAAAACGAACGGTAGACGAAGCCAATCACACAGTTGGATCTGTCGAATATCCTAATTGCACGTGGCATATTGAAAAACGGACTTAAATGGTTTTAAATTTGATGTAACAGAGCGAGTTTGAGAAAGCTGGTAATGTTGGATTTACAGTGTGCAAAAACTGACATACAAAGCCCACAATTAAATGAGCATGACTGTAATGACCTCCCTAGACACCGCAGTTCAAATAATGTTAGTAACCTCGACAAGGACACGTCATTTGCTGTTGGCCTTATGACTGTTTTTACTGCCAAACGGACACGGAGTGAAAAAATAAGCTGGGCACAGTAAATTACCTAATAAGTGGAAAATATGTCCTCAGTACCATTTTTCCCAAAGGAAAGTATGCCTTTTTCTAATGCAATGTACAGTATGTTTTGCGAATTTTGTTCACAAATATTTTTGTAGTCACCAAAAAACAAACCAATAATAATTAAATGATATACCTATATGTACATTATCAGTCAAACAATTGGACACACTTGACAGAAATTATGTTTCAGGCTTAAATGCTTTAAATGACTTCTGTATATACTGAATATGCACTCTGCTATTCAAAAGTTCAGGGTTGTGAAGAGTTATTTTTATTCATACTTTCTTTCTCTCTCTCTCTTTAGCAAAGGTGCATTAAATTGATCAAAACCAGCAGTATAATTTTAAAATCTCAAATAATTTTGTTATTTTTTTCCTCAAATAAATTTACTTTTGAACTTTTAATAATAATAAAAGAATCGCTAAATAAATGTATAGCCTAAATGCTTTCACAAAAAATATTGAACAGCACAGCTGTTTTTAAGTAATAAAAATAAGTTTATTTTTTGAGCAGCAAATCAGGATATTAGATTACTGAAGGATCATGTGACAGAGTAAAGTAATGACTGCTAAAAATTCACCATTGCCATTACAGGAATAACTTACATTTTCAAATATATTCAAATGAAAAAAGGGGTATTTTGAATTGTAGTAATATTTTCACAAGAGACTTTCAAACACATTCAAATATAGAGATACAGGTAAATAAACTGACCTAGAAAGTGAAGAATAAACATCCAACAAGTGTTTAGAAATAAACATTAAGGTTGTTCAGTTTGGCGGCTTCAAAGTTGCTAAAATTTAAGGTTTTTTTCTTTTTTTTTTTGCTTGGTTCGGTTTAGTTCATATTTCCCATAAATTAGTTTGTGATATTTAATAGTTTTGTTGACTTTATTCTAAACTGTGGAAAATAGTAATGATAAAAAGTGTATGTGTTAAGAAAAATGGTTCTAAACCGTACCAGAAAAGGGTTCTTCAGCTTGTAACAATAGTAGAACCCTTTCTGGTGCTAAATAGATTCCTTTTTAGGGTTTCATAAAGAACCATGCTTTGAAAGTGCTATATAGGACCTTAAAGGTGCTATAAATAACCTTTTTAAAGAAAGTTTATTTTCATTAATATTAGTATATTAATACTATTTAAATAAATGATTTATTACTATTGTTTTTTTTTTTAACCCCTTTATCTGCCTGGTCTTATAATATCTTATAGCGTATACTTAGGTTTCCATAAAACAACAATGTCAGTTAAGCATTTTTATTTTATTCAATGACATGTGAAATTGTTGGAAATATGACAGTGATCTAACAACTGTTATTAGCAGAATACAACTGACACTGACTGTAAATAAATATTTAAAGAAGTAAAACAAAGATAGAAACAGAAAATGAGACAAATGAAGACCAAGTTCCAGTGAAATACAGTATTTTCAAGTCCATCATTATGTGTATTTCTGAACTCGGCAGTTTCTCTCTGCAGATGATGAGGTTGCAGGATGTGACAGCATCTGAAATACACAATTGAGTTTAGAGTTACAATGTGCCTCCTTCCAATGGTTTATGTAAAAACAATTATGTTTATGAAGGCTAAAATTAGTAAACCTATAAACCTAAGAAAAAATGTCAGTGCTCTTTACAACAGCTGACAGTTGACATTGAACATGAATAAATACATAATAAAAAATAAAAACATAAAATAGGTTTGAAGACTAAATTCCAGTGAAATATATTCACAATCCTTCAGCCCTTCACACTGTTAAAAGAAAAAATAGATATAAAGTCACGGGATAGCTTTAATATTTTTTTGCGTTAACCCACGTAACAATTACATTACATTAAATCATTTAGCAGACACTTTTATCCAAAGCGACTTACAAATGAGGGTAAGAGAAGCAATCAAAATAAAAAAGAGCAACAATATATACGTGTTGTGACAAGTCTTGGTTAGTCTGACGCAGTAGCAAGGTTTTTTTATTAATTAATTTTTTATAATAAATAAATGAATAATTATATTTATTATTAGAGCTAGTGTTAAATAAATAAAAACAATTCTAACAATATATATTATAAATTGAATGTTTCTGTTACTTTGTGTAGAAGAGGAGAGAAGTATCTGCTGAACAGAGCTGCTCACACTTACATGACCAAAAAATTAAAAAGAGAAGCAAACATGTTTGTTCGGAAACCAGTTACAATTTGAAAGTTAAATTTGTATTTAAATTAAAGAAAGAAATCTTTACCTGTTGAGAGTGTGTTGACAGTCTGTGTAGTTGGATCACTGAGCTCCAGAAACTCTAATAAGGAGCTTTGTTACAGATTTAAAAAAACAAAAGGGGCGGGAATGAAAAACCTAAACTCTTACACAAAGAACCAGTTCAGCATAAAAGGTTTCTTCAGGATGCCATGGTTCTAAATAGAACTCTTACTACATGTAAAGAACCTTTAAAGAACTATCTGTGTTTAATTCTGACTGAAAGTGTAAAGTGTAATAACTTACAGAATACATACAGAATTTTGGCACCGACAGTAAATATTTCCTACTGTCTAGCCTTCTAAACACACACAAACCAGCTAAATAGTTGTCATGCAGTTAAATGTGGGTATTTCCTTACCAATAGTGTGCAAGGCAAACAGAGGAGCGCTGACGTACAATAAGGCACTCATTTTAATCGGAATGATGTACCGTGGTGCATTAAAAGCTTAACTCTTCACCATTTCCTGCACGCACGGTTGTGAAATTATTAGTCTTGCACTCTGCCTGAAAGCACTAAAGACATTTTTGCCATCAGCATTCGTCGGCAGTGGTAATCCGCTTCCTATGGAGAAGGCCGAGGGGGTGTGTGAAAGCAGGCTGTGTGTCATCCCTTCAGCTCTGACAGAGTTCCTGGAAGGAAAGGTGAGGGAAGGTTGTGTACACAGGTGATTACTTAATCACGGTATCCTCTGTGAGAGAGGGCCAACAAAAGGTCATGTCACTCCAGCAACAAAGCTCAATGTACCCTCGTAACCACTCAAACAACACTATGCCAGAGACCTCACCTAATAAAGGAGTGGTTACACGTGTTTTGATAGCTTGGCTCATCTCAACTGAGAACCCTCCTAAAACATGCCCATGGTTTGAATATTGCATGAATTAAGACTGCGATTGCAGACATGGTTTGACTTGAGAGTCCCTTTTGGTTTGGCGTACTACTTTCATGTTTTTTGCACTTGGTAACTTCCTCTTAGATGGACTTTTGCATGTGACTGATGGCCTTCAGTTGCTGCTCTCCGTGGCCCTGCAGTCCACCCTCTCTGTGAGCCCCGACGAAACTCTACATTGTGACTGTGCGACTAAACAAACATGAAGTGGCTCTTCAGAGCTTTAAGGACTTAAGAGATTCTTAGATTTGACAGACGGAGTGAGAATAGATTGAAATGTTTTTGGACTACATTACGTTTAACTTTTTTATTATTATTAGTTTTAAGGGTGCACTCATTAATGATTTATGTTGCAGTAGTCAATGTGGTAATCATTTTAGGCTGATGCATAGCGACATGAATGCAGCATTGTGCTAAAGCTACCGTTTTTAGTTACCCATGCAATTATTTTATAAATGTATTAAAGGACATTTAGACCACATCCGAAATGGCATTCTTCTCCACTATATATGTGAACAAACTACTATGTCTAAATTCAAAGTATTCATAAAACAGTAGGCAAAATGTCCCCAGTTGACTTATTATTTCAGGCAAAGTTGTGTGCATCTAACACTGTTTTACATTCATACTACATAGAACATATATTTTTAATGATCAGTAAGTAAATACTTCTATAAAAGATGTACCAACTCAGATATTATAAGAGAGCACCTCTAACAGTAAGCACTCTGTAATATTTATTCCATTTACTGGTTAACCTTAATCTGACACAAGCAGGTTATGACTTGGGTTGTGTAAAAGGAAACTAATCATCAAATTTTAGAAACTCGAGGGATTTGGAATGACATTGGCATTTGCCTAACAGCTATCAAAGGCAAGAACAGCTATTAGTGCAGTTTCTAAAATTACTCTCACACGACACTCTCATTTGCCAAGAGGCATTTAGCCCCATCACTGTGTAATGGAACACATCATTTAGGAAAGTACTGTCATTTGCCGCATGATATCCTGTCAAGTATATGCTTCAATTTAAAAAAGCTCCTGTCCTCTTGGGCAGGAAGCAGATTGTTGCATAATGCCCTTTCCAGATGTCTTGTAATATTGCAACATCCCTGCAATTAAAGTCATCATACAGTTCACAATGCACACATCGCCAGCTTCGGCGAGTAACTAACTAAAAGCAATGCTGCTAGCTTCTTTTTTTCAGTAGTTTGAGAGTAGCTCAGTTCTTTTAAAAATAGCATAGCTTTTCTAGTAACAAGCTGCTCTTTCCAATGACTGGTGGTGTATCATAAATGCTACATTGCTGTATTTGTTATTGTATTGCATGCACTGATTTGCAACCAGAGCAAACTGAGGTAATAATCAAAGACGCTATCCCAAAATGTGTACTTACTCTCTATCATATATAGCTTTGGGAAGTTAAATTTATTGGTTCGTTCAGAGAGTTATTTAAGTCTAGATTGGAAAGATTTAAACAAACAAGTTATTCATCAAGTCCCCCCTCCACCCCCCCTTTTTTTTTGTTAAATTACTGTTTATCACAGTGTTTTTTAGTTTCTTTTGGTTTTCTTTTTTTTTTTTTTTATTGCTGACTAATGGTGCAACCATCATTTCCCAAATTGTTTTGTGCCAGTAGTTATTGCTTTGATTTGATTTTAATTGCAAAAACAATACATAATCATTTGAGTTTTTTTTTAAATAGCCTTCCCCTTTAAAAAAAAAAAAAAAAAAAAAAAAATATATATATATATATATATATATATATATATATATATATATATATATATATATATATATATATATTCAGTCAGCTAGCTTAAAGGAATAGTTCACCCAAAAATTTAAGTTTGATGGGTTTTTTTTTTTCTGCTTACCCCAAATACATCCAAGATGTAGGTGACTTTGTTTCTTCAGTAGAACACAAACCAAGATTTTTAACACAAACCGTTGCAGTCTGTCAGAGGTAAAAAAAAATGTGTGTATATATATATATGTATGTGTATATATATATATATATATATATATATATATATATATATATATATATATATATATATATAAATATAAATGCTGTTCAGTTTCTTGCACAGACTGATCATTTTGTGTCTTTACACATCAATGTATCCTCATGAGCTGCAGGGTTTAATTTAGTTTTGTTTTTATATGGTTTTATTTAGTTTTATTATATGTTTAGCCATGATACCCATCCAGTTCCATTATAAGACTGACAGACTGCAACGGTTTGAGTTAAAAATCTCAGTTTGTGTTCTACTGAAGAAACAAAGTCACCTACATCTGGGATGCCCTGGGGGTAAGCAGATAAACATCAAATTTTCATTTGTGGGTGAACTATCCCTTTAAGTGTCTAATATTATTAATATACAATAGTGGTATTAAGATTCTGAACTAGCTTTTTTCTATTTTCAGTTTTAATGTAAATTTTGTTTTTGCTGTTGTCATTTTATTTTCATAAATGTATATTCTTTTTATTTTAGTAATTTTAGTAGTAGTTTTAGTAGTTCACATCTTAAAATTATTTAAGTTGCATTTTTTTTGCTTTATTTACCAAAAATATTTTAGTTACCAATAATAATGCTGTTTGACTGTAAATGACATTATTTCATTAGCTTGTAGTTTAACAAACTACAGTTTTAAAATAGTTCCCCCAACACCACCACCACCTCAAAAAGCACTGAAATTTATAGAAAAGTTGGTACCATTACCACAGTATTTTCCAACGTGATCTCATAAGAATATGTGTGTATTTTTACGTTAAATGTGGTCGTATTTTCTGTATATCTTCATTTTTTTTTTTTTTTTTTGTATGCAATGATTTAGTTATTTCTCAATGCAAACCACTTTTCCAGAACTACAAGTCAAGGCACAGGTCTATCACTCACACATACTCTGCAGCTTACACAATTACATCACTGTTCACCACAAGCCATTTAGACACTCGTTGACAAACTGGCTTGCATCACCTTTTATTTTGGAGCTCTTAATGGATTATGCTATAACTGTGCCAGTCAGTTTTTCAACAGTCTTTATGAGATGGCTTTCGCTTGTCTGTTTTTCTTCCTCACTGATGTTAACTCATTCGCTCGCAGCAGCTGTTTTGAGGATCATCTGTCAAAACAAAAGGGAGCGTTTCGTCAGGGAGATGGAGGGAGGATAGAGACTGTGTTGTGACTGCCACAGGTGGGGAACCTGACAAGAGGAATAATGAAAAGTCCCCATCTGCATCCCAGGGCCTGTCACTCTGGAATGCCACAGAGAAATTTTCTCAAACAGGAAAGGATAAGATGGAACATGCTTTAGTGCTTCGGTTTACGGGCGAATCGTGGCCGGATGACTGATCTGATGTTAATGAAAGACAAACAAAGCATTTGTTTGCGGCGTAAATTAAAACAGCCAGGCTACAAGATGAGAGTATAATAGTGACAGTTGGGAATTGCCGTAATGTGTCAGGTGTTAACAGGTACAGGGAATAAAGAATAGGAATGCACTTGAGAGGATTTAATTAGGCTGTTAAAGTCAGGGCAGGAGTTGAGGAAGAGGGCATATAGCTTTCAGAGGCTTTTGAATGGCAACTCTAATATCATTTACCACATCAGTTCATGCTATTCATAATGTTTACCAGTGCTTGCAGTGTGCTACAAAAAGATGACTGAGGCGTAAAGTATGTCTTTTCACACTTGTAGATTATTTACAATTGCTTAAAATGCATGATTTACAGTAAGTGTGAAAATATGTTGTTTGAAGAGCAAGTAGTCAGTTTTTTTACATGATGTGGCTCATTTATTTTAAATATCCAGTAAAACCGGTGTAATTCACTTCATATTTATTTGTTGAGCACTTTTCAAAGCGGCTGTAAAGAAATTTGAAGTTTACAGATTAATTTGTTATTAGAGGTGTCCATATGGTAAATATGATGTCAGCTAATTTACACTAGAAAATAAATATTTGACATGTTTTTGCAATGAGAACATGCAAAAATACTGTATATGTGTTAAACTACAAACTTAAAGTACTAAAGGTCTATATGAACAACATTCTCAAAAGCGCTAAAAATATTTTGTACGTTTTCAAGATTACCCTTGATGTACAACTTCTGTAGAAAGAAGCCTTGCACTGCTGTAGAAGCAACCTCAGGTTACGTGCCTTACACAAAGGCAAATGATGGTAGCTCATGACTTAACCCTTTTGTGGTTTAAAATTGTGAATACAAATAAGTCATGACTGGTTTCTCATGCTCTGCTTGTTTTTAAAAGGCCTGAGTCACTGATTACTCAGAGGTCAATGAGAATAGAATGAACTTGTGAATAGTCTTCTGAATGCTATCTGTGAAACCATTAGTAAGACAAGGCAATTATCAAAGATGATCTCTGATATTCAAGTGTGGCTACCTACTTGGCTATTTAAATGTATCTAAATAAAAATAAACACTTTTGAATTTACATAATGGCTAAAAGATGACTAACAGGGTTTTCCAAATTCTCTGTGATTTTTGTAATGCTGTATCACAGTCAACATCACTTTAATACGTTATGCCTGATTAAACAGTGTGTCATTTTCCCCTGTTTTCTTTAGCGCGGGTAATACGACTGCATGTGTTTGAAATCTTGTTTTTATTTTGACTTTGATCAATTTTGACAAATGTGTTACTGAAAGGTACGAAGTTTGACAAATGACACCATGAAAATCCAACTAAAGTACATGATGCAGAACGAAACTTGAATGGCCCTTTAATAGTCTGAGGTGTGATGTTTCACCCAATTTGAATAAACATTAACTCTGTGAACATACAAAGAAAAATATGTCCATAAAACAACATCGCTTTGTATTTCAGACAGCTTTTGAAATGACTCTTGTAGTGATTATCTTTGTTTTGTTGGCCTGAGACACAATGCCTATGACTTCCCTTCCGCCGTGGGCACAAAGCCCAAGATATCATCCCAAATGTTCACACTTCTCTCAACTGAACATCATTTTGAGCAGTGTAGGGAGGCATATTTCATTCCTGTTTTAAAATCTGAACACTAAACCCAAAACACACTCGCCCATTTTTCCATGCACGCACTAACAGCCCCAAAAGCGACTCTATAATGAGATGTTGTTTGACATGCATGCAACATTTGTGCAAGCCATTTGGCATGCTGCAGAAAAAGAGCCAGAGCGGGTGAAAGAAAAGAGAGAGGAAAAGAGAAAGGCTGTCATGTGAACTCTGTCTCAAAGCAAGCCCATCGCTACACTGACTGTAATAATAGAGAGGAAATTGAGCATTAAATACAAATCAACGGTTATTAATTTCAGCGTGACAGAAGAAGGGCGCAGAGGTTGAGCCTTTCAGCACTCCAGCGCATGCAATTGCTGTTACTTCACCTCTGTACCTCTGAAAGGAGGGGCTGCGTTGGTGTGGGACAGGTTGAAGAGGACACAGAGGAGTCCTCTCTCTGTGTTTGGGTTTCATTAAGATTCATGCTCTGATTCCATTTGATGTGAAGATGATTTATGGTTAAAAGACTTATCAACAGGCAACATACTATTATTATCTCTTTATCTTCATCTCTCTCTCTCTCTCTCTCTCTCTCTCTCTATATATATATATATATATATATATATATATGTATATTTAAATATATATATATATTTAAATATATATATATATTTAAATATATAGATGTATTCTAGTTTTTTATATTTAAACACATTTATATATTTTTGTATATGTAATGTAGTGGAGTGTTTCTTTTATTGGTTTATTTTGGTACTGATGATTATGCTTTGTTTTTTGTAGGAACCACCTTCTTGGGGGGGATACCCAGCCATGTGGAAGTGGGAGTTGAATTATACACAAAAGTTCTTTTAAGTCAGTGATCAATCAGACTCTCTAGCTGCAACTGCACATTATCAAGCACCAGGTCCTCAGTATCATGCCACGCTCTGAGAACTTACAGAGAATGATGGGACTGATCAGACATAGTGTTGGGAGGCCTTGACCTTTCAAAAGGAAGTTGCGCTTGATCCAAGTGTTTTCCAGCACCTGCAAAATGTCAACCTGTTTAGATTCAAAGCAGAGACACTGATAGGACCATCTGGACCTTCACTCATGACATCCAGCCACAGTCCGTGTTCACGGCTAGCCCACTCAGAAAATGGATCAGCCAAGACCTCATTTGTTACTTTTTGACTAGCACAAGGTGAAAGATCCACTCAAAAAAGAAGAAAAAGAAAAGGCAATTGCTATCAGGCTTAATCTTCAGTTGACTGTCTAAAAAACATTAACACATTCTTGACTCCTACTCTCATGTGGTAAAACGCCTTCAGTAAAAGGTTTTTTTTAGTTTTTTTTTTTTATCAATTGCATTTCATTCCTACTTTTATGCTCTAAATTTGTTCCTAGACTCTAAAAAATTAAGGCTTGTCATAGTGATGCCACAGAAGAACCATTTTGAAAAATCTTTCAGCGAACACTTCGTACAAAGAACAATTTTTCTTAGTGTAAAATGGAAATGTTCCATGGATGTTAAATGCTCTTTGTGTAAAAGCCAATGAAGAACTTTTAGAACATATAGCTGCATTATGTTAACCCCGTTTTGTGGAACATATCACAACCCTTCTGAAAGCACGTACATCTGCGGTAGGTCCTCTATGCCTCTTAATGAAATGGTGACAAATTTCTCTGACTTTCCATCGTCTTGGTTTCAGTGCAGTATGTCATTAACAGTTTCCATAACTTCGACCCCTATGAGAAAATACTATGTTAAACAATTCAGCAATTATACTTTTTTAACAGTCATAACTTATGTGCATCTACTTGAGAGGGCTTTTTTTCCATCTGTCCATTTTATATTAGTCGTCCTGTCAGATTCGGCGAATGGCGTTACCCCTTTCCACTGGCAGACTCTGGCTGAAGCAAATGAAAAAAGGGTGTGAAAAAGCAAGTCAATGGACCTGACTTCACTCTTGAAATTCGGTATGACTGAAACTGCCAAGGGCAAGGTTAGGGGAGAGGCAACCATCTGGCACGCCTGCGTTTGACTGGCACATACTTAAACAATGATGCAGTTTGACAAATTTCAAGTAGAGCTTATGAAAAGATAACATAAACACAAGAGTCGCCCAGAGTTGTGCATCCACCTGTGTGCATCGCAGAGAAGTGTGAGGTAAAGGTTGCGGCTAATGAGGGAACCACTGGCTCACTCTTGGATTCAACTTCTTTGTAATGTAAATCAGTGTCAGATAAAGGGCCCATGTTTACTCTTAGTGTTAATATTTTGATCAGCATGTTTAAGGGACCCGGCTCCTTAATGCACGTGCAGTGGGATGCCTTGGCGCGAACTGCCCTGTCGTCGACCACGTTAACATGTCATAAATCTCTTGCCAGCTCCAGTGCGGCACTCCGTGCTGAATCGTGAGACGTGTTCCTCTTAGATTTTCTTGGCAAATGCCGTGTTATTTCGTTTAGATTTTTTTGGCACATTAATACCCAATTAGCCATCACTGAATGAGTCTTAAAAGGATGAATGTAAGAGTATGGACTGGGTGGGCTTTAAAAAATTGCCAACTTTTTTCCATTTTTGACTCACACTTGAAAGCTTGTTTGGTATTTTCGTTGGAATCGTTCTCATTCATCCTTCCTGCAAAACACGCCGTGCACTGTAAAGTTTCACGGAAAACGTAGGAGTTTAAAATTGAGGTTTCAATAACTGAAAGCGTTGTTTTTTTTTGGCAAATATTCTGTCATTCCCTGATTGGGGTCATTTAAGCCGCCCTTAACGGCCGACTAAACCACGTACCTGATGCAAAACAGCTGTTTATGGGTGTAAACTGTGTCTAACTGGCTGTTTTTGTCCATTGCCTCGTCATATAAACAGCCTTGATCATTCTAACCGACAGATCGATTGGCCGAGCCTCTTGGCGTTGTTACACACTGCTTGAAGGAGTAATATTCATCAGTCACAACTGAATGTGTGTGTGGGTGTGTGTGTGTGTGTGAGAGAGAGAGAAGGGTTTCAATATCCATTAGCATTTTCAATCTGGAATATTTGGCTGCATTGATAATTCCATAAACATTAATACGCCTTTGCAAATTACATAAATGAATTTGAATGTTATTTAATTTCACAGAATTAGTCAGCTGTTGGCTTGGCTCACATTAGCAGGATCTCACAGCTGTCTGAATGTGACTCAATAAGAAAGATTGACCACATTATGCTTAGCATCAACTATTACTTCTTGTTAATCAGGCTGTAATAATAATAATAATAAAAAAATATTTTTTATTATTTAAATCATATTTAAGACTAACATTCTTTCTGATGCTAGTAAAATCCAGTTTGGTCAGTCTATTCTGTCAATGTGCTCTGTATATTGTATTTCTATATAGGCCTATTATTATATTATTTATAATAGACTATTTCTTTCCACATCTACCACAATGAAAAAACCTATTTTATCCACTGATCACTGTGTACACATTATGGGGAAAAAAAGAAAGACTGATTACAATGTAAAAGTCTTTCAATTTTGAACCATCCATCATCTAAAAAAGAAAAAAAAAAAAAACAGTATGACCAGCAAAAAATTTAATACTTTAATTGAGCAAAAATACATTAAATTGATAAAAAGTGACAGTATGAACATATATTATTGTATTTCAAATGCATCTCTATTAATCAAATATTCTATGAAAAATGTATCATAGTTTCCACACACACACACACAAAAAAAATATTAAGCAGCACAGCTGTTTTTAATATTGACAACAGAGAATGTTTCTTGAGGAGCAAATTAGCGGACATTAGAATGGCTTCTGAAAATCTATAAAAGCAGTTATTTTAAATTGTAATATTTCACAATATGAATATTTTTAGCATAAATAAATAAATAACAATAAATAAAATATAAATGTATCATTGGGCTTTTGCAACACTATCTCCTCTCACGACTTTACTTAGACTATTTGATCTCACATTATGTAGTATAATTTTTTTAGTATGTCAATTACATTAAAAGACTACACTCCAATGTACACTTCAGTTGTCAATGTCGCAATGTCCCCATTGTATTCTGTACAAATGCAGCCCATGTGGATGCTAAAAAAAATATATATATATTTTCTTTCTTATGTCTACAACAATGGACTTGTAACCCACATTTTTATCCACTGATTGTTGTGTACACATATTGCAGAGAAAGAAAGAAGTGATTACAGTGTTAAAGGCTTTCTATTCCCAACTTAAACTATCCGTCATCTTACCGCATAAACAGTGACAAAGAACAACCGAGTGTGACCGGCTCGCTACTATTTTCCAGACCATTACGATTACGTAGCATTCACTAAATGAAAATGACCGGAAGTCCTGAAGTCATTCAAAGACGTGCGATAGCATCTCTGACAAGAAACTGCAGAATAGGGAGAAACAATATTGCATTATTTCAGCCTCCTAATGACTGGCGTTCTGTCGACCGCAACCACAGAGTTACATACTGCCCCACAGCATGCTCTCATCCAGCTGCCCGGCGTCCCTGACTACTTTATTTAGAATGCTAAAAACTAAAATAACACTTCGCTCAATGACCATTTCTTACTGCAAAATGTTTATGTGGTTTGATGAACCAGGAGCAGAGCAAGCTAAGTAATATATTATGAGATCCAGACCTTTAAAGGCAGGAAAAGACATAAATCATAGCTAATACTCAGGCTATAAATTGATGAAAGTGAAAAGAAGTGTGGTGTGCGTGCTGAGCAGCCTGGTTTGGAGGCTCTTCTGTGGAACTCTATTGTTTCGAGTGTTTGTACGGAGTCCGTCTGTCATTATATGGCTGTGATTGATTGATTTGAAAGCCCTTAATATAGCCTGTAGCAGTTACACTCCACTTAGTCTCAGCTTCAGACCACATTCCCATGGATGTCCAGTCCGTCCACTGACCATATAATGCATACTGCATTCGAAAAGGGTTGAGTGAACTTAACAGTTCCTTTCTGTTTAGCTGGGTTTATTCAACTTCCGGAAAGAAGGGCACCTTGGGTTTTTAATATGCCTGAGTGGAATCAAAATGGTTGAATCAAACCATTAGCTTTGTGTCTTTTCCCCCCAGACATATTAAAAAGCTGATAATTGGGGAAAAACTTTTGATTGCTCTTTTTTTTTTACTCATGGCACACAGGTATTTAGTTTCTTCATACTTTCTATAGTTGTAAAAGTTCTTTTGGCAGTTTAATAAAAAAGAGAGTTAGTCATAGACATACAATTTATATTAAGATCTATTTTTGATATTATATAGAGAGCCTACAATTGTTAAATTAATTAAGGCTAAGAAATTTAGTTTTCTGCCATTTTAGCTGTTTTCTACTTTACACGATTGTAGATTTGAATGATAGCTATCTAATATCAGGCCAAATTAAGAATCTTTTTTCTTCTTTTTTTCAAAATTAAAAGCTACATTTAAACCTATATAGCTAATACTTACAAAATATAAGATACAGTGTGGACCAGACTTTGTGTGAATACACTTGACTGACCTTTACAGTTGACTACTAACCACAGGTATTATCCATTATCCATGTCTGCTCAAAATGATGTCCAAAAATGATTTAATATGATAAATAGTTGTATATAATAGAGCAGTGGTGTGATTGCCCAGCTCTGTAATGCCCAGCTTGCAATTGCAATGGCAACATCCATTGTTACAGTCATCACAGATCAGTTTCCAAATAAGAAATGAGAAAATCTAGATTTAAATGTTCTGAAAAAATACTTTGTATTTATATTCTAATTAGTCTTCAATCAACAATGGAAGTCATTTCAGCTGACATAATCAAATTTCAATTAAAATCAGTCAAATAAACCGTTTTTCCTGTTGTATGTTTTTGAAAGTGACAAGTTGTGAAACACTCTTTTTTTTTCCCCAATTTGGTTAGCACTTTTGTAGTATTTACAAAGTCATTATCTTTCTGTATTTGTATATTGATTTTGAATACGACACATTATTTGAAAAATCCCCATAGTACAAGATGCTTCTGAAGCCAGACTGTAAAACAACAGCATTAAAGGATCCCGGCCAAAGAACCCTGGGTCAGATCCTTCTGCTATATACGTACTGTGTGCACGTCTTGAACTTGTTACAGAAAATCTAGACGAGTGGGTCCAGAGAAAACATATCCTCACTGCTTGTCATGTCTTCTCAAAAGTCTTTAAAATGTAGGATTGACTTTCAAGTTAGATTTTGAGAGGAAAGTTTTTTTTGTACAATAATTGCTATATAATGAGCGCTTCGCTCACCTCCTGCCACATTGTGGCCGTGTTTTTTTTATTTTTATTTACTCGTCTGGTCAGAGCCAATAGCTCCGTTAAAAAGATGAAAAAAAATAAGTCTTTCCAGCTCCTGCTGGAATTTGATTTCTTCCAACAGCTGTCTTGCTTTATACTACCATGAAATCAGGGAATCGCCCATCTCAGATCAATCACAGGGGGCTGACATTTCCTGCAAACTGTGCTCATAGGATAAATGGACGGGTTGGGGATGGGAGGAAGGGGGTCACGGCTAAAAAAGGAACATCAAATTGGCAGCCGAACAGCTGGAATGATGGCCTTGTTTATGTGCACTAATGCCTTCTCCCATTAGTCCGATGTCTTTGAGAAGTCATTTGCTGCACTTTAGGAAAGTCTCAGCACTTACATGGAGAAATATTACTTTTGATAGAGTTTCATTAAGACTGGGAAATAAAGTACTTTCCCTCTTTTTTCATTTTCCTGAATGATTCCTCCTCACTCATGCTATGTCAGAACATATTTTCTGTTGACTTGCAGCATGGAAACTGCTGCGGTGAACGGTATAGGTCAGGACTGCATAAAATGACCAGTCGAAAGTGGACGAGGCGAAGACAACATGTGTTTTGGTACTGTTTGTACAATGACGGAATAAAGCCTGCTTTTGAGCATTACTGTGAGTAGCGTGCACATTTCGGTCATTAGGAATTATAAACTATGGCTGTTAAGCTTTGAGACACATACAAATTGTGTTTATTTTAAAGCTGGGCTCTGAGAGAGTGCTCTCTTGCTGGTTTGGTCATGTAAGAACAGAAACAGTGGAGACCTTATTCACACCTCGCTCACTGAGCTCGGTAAGTTGAGATCTGAACAGCACCGCCCAGGAGCTCAGAGCATTCAACCCAATGAATAGGTCATAATGTGCATGTATAGTAATGAGGCATAGAGACCGTTAAACCGTATACACTCTATATTTGAATTTTCCTCTCTCGTAAAAATGTCATCACCTCGCCATTCTTCTGAAATGGTGTTTTAGTATGTGCTTTGATAAATGTGCCATAGCAATAGGCAGTTATTTACACATTTTGCTAATGTTTCACAAT
This sequence comes from Carassius gibelio, assembly GCF_023724105.1. Lineage (NCBI taxonomy): Eukaryota > Metazoa > Chordata > Actinopteri > Cypriniformes > Cyprinidae > Carassius > Carassius gibelio. Next base: position 15,401,270 of record NC_068406.1, read on the forward strand.
GTATTTTCTGTGAATAGGACTTTTATAATTTAGCATGCTGCCAGTGGGCATAGTGCATTTTGCCATGGAAACAACCAAAAGCAATATATATATATATATATATATATATATATATATATATATATATATATATATATATATATATATATATATATATATATAATCTAAATGACATATCTTTCATCTATTGGCAAATTTGGCAGGTTAGAGTTTACCGAGCTTGAATTTTGGACTCCATTGAAATTCATATTAGCTTGTGTTTCTTGTTTCTGGAATTGGCATTCGCATGACTGTAAGACAAAGGAACAAAAAGTGTGACATGATCGCCTTTAGCATGCAGATACAAACCTTGTGTGAGAACCTGTGAGGTTTGATGTTAATTTGCATTTGAGGTTCATGGCGCCTTATTGGAAATGTGTAAGACCTTTGTTCATTATCGGACCACAAGTATTATAGATATTTTTCATGAAATCCTAGAGCTTTCTGACCCTGCATAAATCGCAGCACAACTGAAATGTTCCCAGGTCCAGAATACTAGCAAGCACATTGGTAAAAAAGTCCATGTGACATCAGCGGTTCAATCGTAATTTTACAAAGTTACAAGAATAGTATTTTTGCACAAAGGAAACAAAAAGAAAGACTTTGTTTAACAATTCTGCTCCTCATCCCGTCTGCATTGGTGTGCCACTTCTGTGGACAGTATCATGATGCACGTGCTTTCTCTAAATGAAACAATGCAAAAAATGTTGAATAATATAGTTATTTTTGTTTTCTTTCTGCGCAAAAGCATATTGTCATAAATGATGGTTGAATGATGTCACATGGACAATTTGACTAATGTCCTTGCTTTGTTTCTGGACCTGGGAACATTTCATTTGAGTTGCTGTCTACGGAGGGTCAGAAAGCTCTCGGATTTCATCAAAAAATATCTTAATTTGTGTTCTGAAATGAATAAAGGACTTACGGGTTTGTAACGCCATAAGGGTGAGTAATTAATGGCAGAATTTTCATTTTTGGGTAAACTATCCCTTTAATTAGCATGACAGTAAATATAAAGAGCCAGTTTACCTCTGTCCCATGGCAGTTTTTATGGCATCCCTCCTCCACCCCAACTACTTACTCTTATCTATTCTTAATCCAGCTTGGGGAAAGGAATGTTATCTAGGTTCAGGCTATATACTGTTTACTCAGTCTGATTAAATGTAGTCAGAAAGTGCTATTTGAATGTCTTTTTGTAGCTTGGATTTTTTTTGGACCCATTGACTTTCATGATTTGGACAATTCATAATTTGTGTGTGTTTTAAAGAAACAAAGTCATATCAGTTTGGTGCCCAGTTTGGTTAAACAATTTTTGGTTTAAATAAATGAAAAGGTAGTTCAAAGTGTGAAAACACACATTTGATGTTATCACTTAAAATTTGAACAGTGTCACATTAAAGCATGCCGTCAAACATAGTCCAGGGAAAACAGACGGGAGGCAGGGCGACCGTAGAGGTGCTCCATGCTGAATCGAGTTTCAGTGTAATTGGGATCATACGCAGCATGTGCAGTTTTGGCACATAAGTTAGATTAATCAGAGGAGCTTTAATCGTGAAGAATTCTCCTGTGTGTGGCTGGGCAGACGCTCAACATGTGGGCCCCTAAGTTGAGTTCTGTTTAAGTGCGCACCTTTTGACTCCACAAATACCCATCTCAGAGACTGGGGGTCTTCCACCCCACACACCCTCCAACCCTTGCTTGCTTCTTGCATCAGCGCACGAACATGCCACCACAACGGGGTCCACTTAATGATTAAATTGCATCTCACGTGGAAGTCCCAAATCACCAGATTCCTCGTAGCTGACTCTTCCTGCTGATTGCAATTTATGTCGGAAGTCATTGCCGTCCAACGCTCGACCTTCACAAGGTCCAGACAGGAAAGAGAAGACATGTGGAGCATTTAGCCGTATGCTGAACGTCTGGAGTTGGCATCACGCAGTCTGTAAACACACAACCTTTCACAACTCATGATTACAGGTAATGAAAGTTGCCATGGTCATCACTGCTGGCCTTTCATGCTGTTGCTAGAAGTGCATGTGCACCTGTTCTTAATCTGCATAATGATTGCAGCAAGACCTAATTATGACATGGGTGAATACTGACAAATGGATAAACCGTTTAACCACGACATAAGGAGTTGTGGGGCCTGGCGATATGCATGCACAGTCACTCGTTTAAAGCAAAAACACTAGTGAAGATAATGCACACTGATGGAGAGTTTGGAATTTTGTGTTTTTAAGCATTTTTAAGTGGATCACACAACGGAGCTAAATATATTTTCAGCTTTGCACAATCATTTTAAAATCTTGATCTTGATTGAATAGACCTGGAGTTTATCAAGTCCAGGCTAAGAGTCTGTTTCTGGGATGAGGTTTTGTTCACTTGAGTGCATTAGGCATTCCTGCCCATGACTTCATCCGCAATGGATTCCCTTCAATCCAGACGACAATGCGTGCATTTATTTTCCACAAGCTCTTGAGCTAAATACTTCTGAGTGAAATTTCAGCACCTGCATTGTAAACTCATCTCTTCTGTTCAGATGAAATCCACACTAATGACACTGGAAAGACTGCAAATAACATTAAACGTCCCATTAGGAAGGAAGAGTTCTATGGGATTGTGCTATGGGATTGTGCAGGGTTTATTTCCTAAAACTTGTACTGTTGTCTTTGTGCACATAAGGGTCGTGTGGAACAAAAACTTAAACTAAAATGACCATCCTGTGGTTAAGTCTCCTAAAGTCTCCGCACCACCAGAGTGACGGTAATCGTGTTTTCATGACATTTTAGTTTCTTTAACTGCTACAAATGTGTAAATAAAGCAGTAAACATCTGTCTGTAACAGTAGACCATAGCATCCTCTGAATCATCTCACTCTAATGATTCTGTCACCAGCATTTGTTTGCTTGTAATCCAGTTAAACTAGTGTCAAAAACACCAAAAGGAAATAATAGTTGATTATTATATGGTGTGGAAAGACCTGTATATTGGCAAGTAAGAATACAGCAAAGAGGATATTCAGGGGATAGACTGTTGAGTTTAGGGCAGCTTGTTTGTTATAAAGCTACTTTGTCATGTGATGATATTCGAAGAGTTTCGTGATATATATGTCATTTTGTATTTGGTCTTTATGTAAGGAAGAAAAAGTTACTTTAAGTGTCCAGTGTATTAGTTACTCAGGTTTTTTTTTTTTTTTTTTTTTTTTTTTTTTTTTCTAAATTGTAATCCATTATTTGTAACGTAAACAGAATTTTCTCTTAAGATATGTATGGCAATAATTCTAAATGGCAATAACTATCACAGTTCAGAAATAAACATGTTTCCTTTACAAAGAAGATTTCAAATGAGAGCCTTCCACTCTTCCTCATCACCATCCTCTTCTTTCTCCAAAGGCAGGTCTTGTATGTAGCCCTATATATATCTTGGTGACTGCCATTATTAAACTAATATTATAGCAAGGATTTTATTTCAAAGAATTGTGTGTTTACATGTTAGCTTCATAAATGTTGTGTTTCTTCAGAATATCAGTAGAGTTATTAATGTCAGGTAAGCTTACTGCATGCAAAATTTAGATTTTTAAAAAGAGGTTTTAAAACTGCAACTACGTTTTTTTTTTATTAATAGATTTTGAGATTATTATTTTTTTATTATATAAAAAAAGAGATTATTTTATTATATAAAAAAATATTAAAACTAAAATCTTGAAACCGTGTCTTTTTTAACTATACTCAATACTATAGCTACTCAATAAGGTTCAGTAACTTAAAATTTCTCGACAAAGTAACGTAAATTATTTTCATGTTTCACGCGCTTGAGGCAAAATCTTTGGCCTTAATTCAACACATTTGGATCTGACAGCTACAGTCACGAACGTGCTGTTTTGACGAACTCACGTCACGTAAGAATACAGTTAAACCTGCTATAACACACACACGCACACTCTCTATAATGGCCTCTTTTATTTAATTTGAAAGTATACTTATAAAACCCTAAATTATATAAAACTCGATTCTCAATAGTAAGCTATCTACTCATATCTGTCGTAAAACAGAACGTGACACGTTATCTGTAAATGTATATAGGCCTGTAATATACTTTGTCACTTGTTTCCATATGGCCTTCACATAAAGGAGTTCATTCACTTTGCACTTAAATATTTTAAAACATGTATTTAATTTACTGGTGAAATTCCAGGCGCAACAAGAAGTGCAAATGTGTGTGAGCTTGATAATGTCACAAATAGACAAGCTCAAATATCCCTAAAATATATATATAGGATGGAGACTTTGGTCTGGCTTGCGGCTGCTTATTTTCAGAATTAGAAAAAAAGAAGAAGAAGAAGAATGGTGCTTTGCCACGCGGCTAAATACAGCCTAATTAATGCTTTTACTGTTATTGTACGTAACCACATATGGGCTATTGATGAGTGCCGGTGTTTCATGTGTGTTCTTGAATGATGATCCTGTCCGGGCATTATAACTCCAGCCTCCAGAATTTATACAGGACCAAGAGAACCTATATTAGAAACTAATTTACCAAGATAATTGAGCACTGCAGTGCATCGTTATTCCTTCATTAATGTATGATTTTGATTAATAGCCTTGTCTGGAGTTCACATTGGTAAAACGAAACCAAGAACATGTGAAATTAATTGTACCAAATCACTATATTGTCTGTATTCCAGGCAGAGTATCATTTCGTCCACCCAGACTTAACTATATCAGTCCTATACATTAAAGAGACTTGGTATTAAAAATGTCCCATAATTAGTTCCTTCACTGTTCGATGGTTGTCCGATGAGCTCTTTGACAGCTATACGATATTTGTGTTCTTATTTTTGTATTAAACTGAACACTGACTTGATGGAAATGCTACAAATATCCCAGCTCAATATTTTGATGTATGTATAGCCAAATATAGAATGGATCTGATGAACTGGATTTATATTAAACAAAATAAAAATAATAAAAATTTTAAAAGATATGACTTGTTCGTGATTCCGTTACAATAAAATTATATTAAAATAGGCCTGTGTGTCCGCTGGAAGAGCGACCTAAGTTATAGCACGCGAGTCTAAGTCCGTAAGGGTTTACATATTTGATATTATATATATTATTATATGAAATTTAATGTAACCGGATTATGTTATTATAGGCTACTGGAGTATGATGCTGATGGGAGATATCAATATTTTGTCCAGAAATGGCAAAATACGCGAATTTGTTTCACTGAAGTGCATTTTTACTTTTTAGCTACAGTAACTTTTACAAGGCCACATCATCAAAAAACTTGACATCTTGTAAATGCAAAGCAAAGTAGCGGCTGCCTCACCGGTGTTTAAAAATGTAGTCCGTATGAAGATATATGAAAGGTTTGGCTAATAGAACGATTTGAATGTAGTTCTACAACTGAATTATATGCATTAACAGCCTTATATACTGTAAGTCTACTATTCGTCATTTTTCTTCATACAATTAGGCTATTTATAAAATGTTAGCCTACCGTTTATTTCAAAATCTAGTATTTTCTTGCATCACGGGGCAAGGGTCCTGGGTGTTAAATATGTTAGGCTTCTTAAAGAAAATCGAGAAAAGAGACGTATTTTCTAAATAGCCCAATTCCAAAGTGATCAGCAGAAAAAAGGTCATTTCAGCATTTTGCAAATACTGTGGGGAAAATTGAACAGGCCTACATAATCATCAAACTGCAAATCGCTTACTTCAGACACTTCTTCTTGGCATCATAACCAGTGTCATTGATTAAAAGGATCTTTCTGTGAAAATAAATAACCTCAACTTCGAAAATATTGTGTTACCACATATTTACCTTTACTGCGTAAACACGCCAAAATAAGTCTAATGCGCGGTGTGATGGCGCCCAGTTCCGCGTAAAATGACACATGCAGCCCGCAATCGATGAGCCTCAGAGATAATGAGCATGAATCGGACACAATATAAAACGAAAACCAGCAACAAGGGATTTCACATTATTTATGGTTATTATTGTTATTATAAGCCTTTTATTATTATTATTATTATTATTATTATTATTATTAACCTATTGTGGATGACTTTCCTGTTGTCATTTGTGTCTTGTGGTGTCACATTTTACAAGAATAAAAAGGTCACATTGCCACAACGTAAAACTGTCTTCGAAAAATTGACATTTTAATTTTTTTTTTTTCATATTTTTGAAATACCAATGAATGATAAGCGTAAAAAAGCACAATATATGCCGATAAAAAGTTCATGATACCACAGCTTTCATTGCTGAGAAAAAGACCAGTCACTAGCCTATAACCACCGCTCTGGTCCCTGGAAAAAGTTCACTATGACTTTTCAAGTCCCGCGAAAGTTGGGCTAATCAAACAGACAAAACATAGGTAGTATAAAATCAGGTCGAGTGGTTAGGTCTGTAAGTGCCAACATAAAGGCATGATCCAAAGAGGCCAACTTTAGGCCCGTTCGCGTCCTGGAGATAAACATGTTCGCACGGATGTTCTCGTTTATTCCTCTTGGTTTGCATCAGAAAGTGAAGAAGCCCCGCCGTCGGATAAGCGGTCCGCGTCTCGTGTCCTCTCCTGCTCCGACAGCTGCTCGCTGCTGGGGATGGAGTTCTTTTTCGGACGGCCCTTTGGTTTGGTCGGTGACTCTAGTCCTCCTCCTTGCAACACCTTCGAAACAACAACGATAAACATCAGTTTAGATTTTCACAGGTAGGCCTATGACAGTTGAATCGTCATTTTTATGCCAATGAGGTCTATAACTTACGATTTTTTTCCATTTCATTCTTCTGTTTTGATACCATGTTTTGACTTGAAGCTGACTCAGGCCTAGAGACTCTGCTAGGTCTATTCTGTAAAAAGAGAAAGATGTCGACTAAACCATTTCTTATACAACATCAATCTGTTCTTTGCATAAGCTGTGGTTCCATAATTACGCTCATAACAAAATAATACAATTAGTTTTAAAAAGGCTACTAGCCTAACTGAAATTAAAAAGCGTGTTTACCTGTCAGGAGTTGAGAGATACTTCTGTTTCTCAAATCGCTTTTCCAAGCCCATCAGCTGTAGCTCGGTAAACACAGTTCTACTCCTTCTTCCCTTCTTAGTCTTGCTCACTGCATCAGCTCCAGGGTCGAGCTTTCCCCGAAGATGGAGGTCCAGCGGGAGATGATGGGATGAGGAGCCCACCTGCAGACCCGCGGCGCCGGACAGAAGCGCAGAGCCCAACGGCGCCCCGAGCGAGCAGGCCAGAGGAGACACTGGAAACTTCAGGATACTGGTCTGGTCTGCTTTCAGGACTAGAAGTAAAACAATTGTATGTGTGTGCATTAGTCATTACAATGTAGTCGGAACTGCAACTTATAGTGGCATCTTCATGTCAGTTAAAAAAAAAAAGTTCGAATGGATCATCATAGTGAAAACTGATTTTTTTATGTGCAAATTTCTATAGGCTTATAAAATAATATAACAATGATCAGTATATTAGCTATAACTGAATTTGGAATCTATAAGGAGTTTTACGAAAGATACAAAAAGTCTTGAACAACAAAATAGACTAATGATTATTTAAAGTACATGTCTTGGATTATTTCTGGCATACATCTTTCCATCCATAACGGGTGGTGTCGTTTAAAAATGGGAAAAAAAATCCAAAATCTTATTTTTCATACTGGAATAATTCAGCGTTAACTGAAAGCTGCATAATCTTTCCTCGGGGTAAAAATGTTTTCATTACAACATCTTTATTTCCAAACGTTCAGTTTGTCACAGTAACTTTTAACACATTAACAGTTTTTTTGGCTCGATTTTTGCATTTTCATCTGAATTTTCTTCATCTTAAATTCAAAGCTGTTGAAAAAGTGCAGTAAATGTATCAATGCAGTTTGTTACTTTTGCACCACTATTATTTAATTTTGCTGTTAAGGCGGCAAATGAAACACTTTTTTTATTTTAATGAATTTCTTAATTGTACTTATTTTTTTCATGCACGGGCTGGTAATGACTCTCTTTCCCAGAGTATAAATAAAATAGCATGAAATGCATGCAGTAGGGCCTGAAATGGCGTGCATTTGCAATTTTTAAAAGCTTGCTCGGTCCAATGCATTGAATATATTTCTATCGGAGATATCTGATTTGTTTTGTATTGGTCCGCAGAGACAATGTGGAATATTTTCCCTGTGAGTAGGCAAATCGAGAGGTTGTGCAATTTGAATGTCCCTGTATTAAGAGAAGGTTAAAGGATTGCCCATGCCGGATCTCAAAGTATCGTCTGACTGAAAGGTCATGGTACTTACCTAAGTGGTTGTGGTATGGTCTGGCGGACAAAAGGGCATGTACTCCAAATTTAAGAAGGTCTCCAGTGGGATTTGATACCTTGTGGTCCGGATGGTCTGTAAGAATCTCTTCAATCATGAAACTCCTGTACCTGTGAGACCTTTGGTCTGGATGGGCATCCGGGGGGTAGTAGTGCGCCCCAATCTCCAAAGGATGTTGCATTATTATAGTTTAAATGTTGCAGATGTTCTCCGAACCTCCTGGAAGCCTGTAGAAACCTTGAGGTCACATTGAGGATTCAGATGTCCTTGTAAAGCACCGAGTCGTCCATTCAGATTTTTAGATGCGATCATTTAAAAAAAAGAAAAAGAAAAAAACATCCTTACGGTTGTGGAGAACCTTTGAAATACGTAAAGAAGTCTCTAATTGACGCTCGATCTTAAAACGTTCAAAACATGAGTGAATTTGCTTTTCTGTTGGCGAGTTCCGAAATGTGTGGTCCCGTCCACGCAGCTGGAGTGAGAAGTCTGATCCGCCCAGTAAGGGCAGCCTGTTTCTGTTCTTACGGCACCAACTGAGCTCTGAATCAGGAACATAGACATCTGAGTTTAAGGAGGTCTAGCACAACGCCACACCTCCTCCTCAGCATGCTTGGGCACCCTTTGTAAATAAAGGGAAAACAAATAGTCAAAACATTTCACTTGTGGTGCGACTAGTTTTCAAACGTCTTCGGTCATTTGAATAAGTTTCATTTTAAAACGGGTCAGAGATGTTGTTTGGACGGATAAATTATTATTCTAAAATAGGCTACATTTGAAAAAGCCATTCATACTAAAGTGATTTGAATAGATACACGTATTCTATATGCTAATGATGTTTCCATTTCTGAACTAAAATGTTTTGTAGGTCTTGTCCATATAGGTCTACATGTTTTTTTTTTTTTCTACAAGATTTTTTTTTTAAGGTCTCGAACTTAATTTGTTACTGACCCATTAATCGCATAGCCTACGTTTCAACGACTGTCTTGTCTACACTAGGCTATATCAGCTTAACAAATAAATAGGTTCTAGGCCCATTATTAAATTACATTAGAGGGACTTTATTAAATTCAAACTTATAAAAAATAAACGAAAGTCTTGTCAAAATAAATCTGAATACGTCCGAAATAAATATAGGAGCTTATCACAGAATGGCACATCTCCTTCATCAGTTAGTTTATGAATCATGGTTATATATAGATGTCCATATTCAGTTTTATTTAAAATGTAATCTTTAGAGGCTGGGGCCCTTAAAAAAACGTCCGCTAAAATGTCCTGCAAAAATTGGAGGAACGTAAAAATATCATAAATATTGCTGATACAATATATGTGGCTACATAGAAAGTATGTAGTTCAACAACTTTTAACTGACATTTTAATTGCATAGCACACCGTTTCCAATTTTACTTGTGATGTTGAAATTGAAAAATAGGAAACGTTTCTTAAGGTGTTATTTTGCCATGTTGATTCGATGACAAAACAGTGGTGAATCATTTAGAGGTTATTCACCATCGTCAGGAAATTGTTTTGAATTTTAGTTCATTTTTTTAACATGGTAATTCAAGTGTTATAATAAAAAATAAAAAATAAATCAATGTAAGGTGATACTTTTACGCAAGGGCATTAGATCAAAATGCTTACATATTTCAGTTTTGTTTATTTTATGCATAGCATTCCAATTCATATAAAAAAATTTCACAAATAGGCTAATGCAAAATATATGTTGAAAAGTGAGACACTTCTGGTCAGTGGTAAAGTCTCTCCTTTAGACATAGACCACTCAGTTGTGTCACGTTACAGTCTTTTGACAGAAATTATATTTCTTTCTTTGTTTTAAACTGTTTAGTAATACGATCGCCGTCAATTTTAACATTAACGCCAGAATTACGCAGCAGCATGTTTTCTTTTTCTCTCCAGTCTTTTCTTCTTGATCTCACTCGATTTTTCTTAGTCTCTTCATGCGAAATAATGTTGTTTTACTTTCATAAAGCGCGTATCTATATCTGTATTTTCACTATTATAGGCTAATTACTATTGTTACATTCAGTTGTGTATTATTATATCTTAAATACTGAATTTACATATTTGCAATCACAGAAAACAAAGATATTGAAATTCCTAAATAGAAAGAAAGAAAGAAAGAAAGAAGTCATTATACATCCAAGCCCTTCTGCTTGTTCACCTATAGCAGGCAAGGTGGCCTCTAAAGCGCTTCTGTATTTCAACCACTAGGCGACATCATGTGAATGCTGCATTGCAAAGCATCAGTGTATATCAATAAGCAGATGTAATTATCGATTTTTTTTATATGTAGTCTTTTCCTAGGTGAATGTGTGCACTGCAGTCACTGTTCAGAAGTGTTTTTTTTAATGCATAATTAAACAGCAGGGCTATAGCCATTAACCGTGCAGTACTGGAAGTGGGACCACTTCAGCAAAAGGCTTAGTGTGTTAATCTACAATGTGCTTAACCATGTGCACCACCAAGCCTCCTACAAGACACCCCTGCTCAGTCCAGAGCATCATCAACATCCATCTAATCTGATCAGACATGCCTTATTATATGCTTACAGTTAAGTTCACAACACTGAAAATCTGGGATTCCAAATGTAATTTAACTTAATTTAAATACAAGACAATTAGTCTTGTATTTTAAAAAGCAAAGCAAATTGGTGGCATAATCCTTAATTTAATTAGATTAGACGCCATATTGAATGTAACGCGGTCTTTACAAAGGCTTGCACTGTATAAGCATTTTTATGTTTTTATTTATTTCTTTTTATTATTATTATTATTTTTCTACTGAAATTTTGTCAATGAAAAGTTTTAATTCGGGAGGACGCTTTGACATCTGTTAAGAAACAATACAGTCCATTGAATTCACTGGAGCTACTTTTATCTCTCAAAGCCTTGTTTTTATTCCTCGTTTTATTTGATGCCCTGACTGTTGTATACGTGAACTCCTTTTACTAAAGGTCAGTTGTTTTTGCTTCCATTGAAGCATAAAATGCTATTTGGATTATTGACAAATCATGTGGAATAATAATATGCTCATTAAGCTTTACACAGATGTGGAGTTTCCACAGCTCGAGACACAGCTCTGGCATCAAAGCATATGATAACAAATACTAAAACATTTTAAAACTAGTGCAGTCTTCCATTTCAACGTTTTCCTCAAATTGTTATTATCGCAATTTATAATAAAAATATACAATTAGAAAAAATAGAAGCATTTTCACATACGGGCATTATTTTATTATGTATTATAGCAGTCTTTATTATACATAAATTAATGGTGATTCGTGACTACCTTATGAAATATGATTTCATGGTTACCCTTTATTTTAAGGTGTCCTTGTTACAGTGTAATTATACATTTAAGTACTGAGTAATATTTCTTAACTAGCTACATGTAGGCACACTTACTATGTGGTAAGATGTATATATGGTATATACGTTTCCATGTAATTATGCATAACTTATTGTTGTTATTATAATAGCAACAACATGTAAAGTGTAACTAGGACACCTTAAAATAAAGTGTTACCGATTTCATCATTTATAATGGCAGTGATATGTATTTGTAAGTAGCTAATCCTGTTCATTCGTTTACTTAGATCAAGTACACTATTAAGATGTGTCAATAACACTTAGCATGAAACTCAGCCAGAGTCCAAATGTGCTGCTCCTCAAGTGCTGAGCCCCATTTTCTCATGCGCTCATCGTGATTCGTGACCGCGCTTCATCCGTCCTTTATTTCCCTCATTTGATCACATGACCACGGAGCGGCCAATGACAAGCCTTTTCTGTTTCCCCCAACCTGTTACAATGTAACATCCCGTTAAGCAGCGAAATTGATACAAATGCACGCGACAACTGTCTGTTGTTGATCCACGATTTTGCATTTCACCATGACCCCAATGAAAACAATGGTCTTTAGCTAACAAAACCCGGATACAGGGACCAAGGTATGTAACAACCGGACACATGAACCCTAATGTTAGCCTTTGCTTTTAGCACATAGCATGAATGGTAAGCTAGCTGAGAGATGCACCGCAAGAGATTAACCATACAGTCTATTAGTTAATCTAGCGATCTGCTCTTTAAACCCCTTTATGGCGTTTTTGCGTCTAGTTTTTGTTTTCAAACGATGCGCATAAGAGCAAAGGCTTGATCTACAGAGCAAAAGGAGAAAAGCTGCATTGTCCTTCTCGTGAGCTGTAATGGATCTTACTGCAAATTAATGAATGATAGACATTCATTTCTGGGATCAAAGCAAAAAGTAAACAAAGATGAAATACTGAAAATATATGTAACATTATCTTATGGTAAGTCCTTTGAAAGCATGCTGTCACAGACTCTAAATAACAATGTTATATCTGTGTGCAGAATATTATACTGTGTGTGTGTGTGTGTGTGTATACATTTTCTTATTGTGTCTGTCCAAGCTCACTTGGTGTTAAAGTGAAGAAAAAAAAGAAGTAATGTTATATAATTTATTCATATAATAACTACAATGACATCTTTAAGCTACACTATATTAGAAATGCAATAAAAGAATGGACGAGAAAGAAGTGGACAAATTTTTACATCCTGGTCAAGCAAGTAACATTGATATATTTGTTTTCTTTAGTTAGTAAAAAAAGGTATTTACTTAAAAAAAAAGAAAAAAAGAAAGAAAAATTGCATTGTCATACACATCAAACAACATAACAACAATTGTGATGATGATAATAATAATAGTGATAATAATGTCTGAATTAATTTTTGCATGTTGCATATAAAATTTACTTCACTCCGTAATCAGGGAAGCATACATTACAAAACCAAATTTCTCCTTTGACCTTGGGCTGGAATTCATGATGCAGTTTAGTCTGGCTGTCTTATATTGACGTAAATAAACTCCAAGCCAAATGTTTCCCATGATAGATATCAGCATAGATCAGTAGCTACAGAAATATCATTTGTACTTGGTGGTTTCTAAGGAAGAGGGCATGTGAAGGGTCAGACACTGAGCCAGCAACAACAGCAAGATTTGTCTAAACGCTTCAGCGAGTGCTATGATTGGCTGAGGTAACAGTGTATCTGAAAGGCCATTTAAGCCTAACCAAACACATTCATTAAGACATTTAAGCTGTCATTTACAGTATGCTGAGAGGTTGTGGCTTAACAAGAGTCAAGCTGAATAAACTAAAGCCTTTAACCCTAAATTATAATTTCATGCTTTATTACATAAACAGTTGTCATTTTATAAACACCGTCATCAGAATAGTAGCTAGTGGTAATGGAAACCAGTCAGTAGTCTGGTTAAAAATGAATGCATAATAATCAACGTGCAAATTTAGCATTAGCACTAATCTGATATAAAGTATACAGTCCTTTTTATAACTCTGTTGGTTTTGAAAAGGCTTTGAAAAATCAGTTCAAAGTTTAGATGAAAGTGATCGCCGCCCTTTGATTAAATCCAGTGGGCAGCATTCAAGGATTCACCCAAGCTCGGACTCTGACGGCCTTTGTGAGGATGACAGCTGGAATATTGTTTGTAAGCATGTTCATAATGCTAATTTATTCAAATACATTGCAACGATTTTAAACACCTGAACTGCAGGACTAAAATAGGAATGGATTAAAGAACAAACTTAACTCAACTTGATCCTCTCTTCATGTCACGTGCAGGGACCTAAGGCCAGAGGGACAAAAATGACTTTAAAATACAAGACTAAAGCATCTTAGATAAGTGGTCTCTTTATATTGAAGGGTTGATCAGGATTAGGAAAAATCCATTCCTAATCAGATGAATAGCACACACTGATTGACTAGTGTCAGGTTGAGTTTTTGGATGGCTCGAGGGGGGATTCACTTTGTCTCTGTTGGATCAGTGTGTAAAGAGAAGTGTACGTTACAATGCAAATGAGTCTCATAATGCCACTCTGCTGTCATGCGTCTTCTCACTTTACAGTATGAATTAATAATGGTGTATCAAATGACTGCTAACATCATCCTGAATGAGCCAAAGATCGCTACAGAAACCCAACGCAAATAGTCATTACTTAAAGCAGCACTGTTCTGATCCACTTTCCATTATTGGTAAAGATAAATAAATGTCTTTGTAAATAAAGCAAAGATTATTGCAGTATGTATAATTTTTATATCCAAATTGCATCTTTACTTCAGTGTGTTACTTGCTGTTTCTCTGTAATCATTTGTGAAATTTACTAGTGAAGATACCACCAAGTGAAAATTGTTTCTACACCAGATTTATTGTAGTTAGCTAAAGTTTTTTTGTTAAAATTTTGACACACTTGCCTTTAACTAAAATAAAATCAATTATAAAATACCTAAACCTATTTCATTTCAGCTAGCTGCCAGGGCAACATGTCTCATCTTCATTTAGTTTATCTTGATACTAAAAAAAGAAAACTTAAATAAACATCAATGAAAACTGTGTAGACATATGATGCGTAAAAGACAAAACATGCAAAATTACTATAAAATGACAAAGAAAATCTAAAAGTAAAAACGAATACAAAATATTAATAAATACTATTTGAAAATATCTTAATAATTATATGAATATGTCAGAACAGGCTGTAGGGCTGTGCTGAGTTCATTGGATTTACTGTAACTTCTCTTATTGCCTTCATAATACATTTAGAATCCAGAAGTAATAGCTCTGTTTTAGAGAAGGACGGTTACAATCATAGTCACTCTGACCTGTGATTAAAGTAATGGCTATTACAGTCACAATAGTAATGTGAGTAGTCAACTGTTTACACTTGATATGCAGTGGAGTGTAGGGTTAACCGACACACTGAAGTTTCCATTGCTTCTCTGTACATACTGGTATAGAGTAGGTTACAAAAGAATCCATCACTTAAAAATCCCTCTTTTCCTAAGACTTCAAATCTGTAGTTTTCTCACTCATTTTTAAGGTTAACCCCTGTAAAAATCCTGATGATGTGAGTTTTTTCTGCAGCGAAGACCAAATCATAAGGATTTATCTGTTATTTGTTTGTTGGTATCCTCTATAGTCAAGATCTCTTTTAAATGTGTAAAGCGACACTAGATTCGCCGTGTGTCACTGCACCACACTTTGTACATATTTCTCCCAGAAGGGAAAACTCCCTGGCAACCAGCCCTACAACTTCCTCATTTATGTTTACCCTGCCATTGTCTTTGACACCATGTTTGCTCCCTTCTTTCAGTGTTGGCCATGGCAGCAGGCGTCAGTTTGTTGAGTGACCTGCCCTACTCCACCGGCAGCTCAGCTAACAGCAGAGAGTCCAGCACTGACATGGAGCCAGGTGATAAACTGATATTTCAGTAATTATGGCTGGGGAATATTTGAAATAGTTAATGCACAGTCTATAATTGAAAATAATCAAGTTGAGATTTTGACATACAGAAATAGTTTACAACAGGTGTGTTTATTATGTACAATTACTGATGCCCTAGTTATTAGTTATACAAGTTAAATAATATAATAATATGTTATTATTATTATTATTTACATACTATCAACTTTCCATTTAAGGGTAATAATATAACTACATTAACTTATCTAGACTTGTGCAAACATTTCCAAATCTTTTGTAATCTTTTTTCAAAATCTATTTGAAATGACTCATTCCATTTCAATGAGCCCCTCTGAGTACAGAGATAATGTATCTCCTTTTAATTTCCTCTGAATTCAACTAGGTTAGGTGAGAAAGGACACACTAATAGCCACGGTAACAAAAACTTTTCTAAGCCTCTTCAGATGTTGAGGAAACCACTTTTCTTCTATATGGCATTCAGCTTTTTGTGCTCTGAGTTAAATCAAATCTTTGTATTCAGCATAGCAGATGGAGTACATTAGTTGAAAAGGTGTTTTTCAAGTCTTATTATGTTGAAATGCATGCAGGGTTACGCAACCAGAGCTGTCTTTATCATTTCCATAAGACACATCATCCTGTTTCTCTTCCACCTGTGAGAACACACACAAGCGTCTGCACAGCCTCCCACTGATTTCGGACTTGGTCACCATGGAGATCCCCTTCAAGTGCAACTGATGAACCAGTTGGATTGTATCGGTCTCTCATGCCTCTTTTGTGCAGCGCGGTGATTGTGTAGCGATGATTCACTGCTCTGGGGTCAGCGCTTGGTTTGTTCAGGCTGTGCTAAATGTAGTGTCATCTGTACATTAGACGGGAGACAGGCTTGCTCTTCCCTGTAGAAGAGATCTTCATGGGTTTTCGAAAGACGCACCGGCACTCGGCTTCAGAGACCTTGCTGAAGATCCTGAGGAGGAGGCGCAGCTCAGCTGTGGAAGTCTTGACTTCTTCTTCAGAAAGGATCATTATGGCACTTAGCATGTCCGAGGCACAGACTGGCATCACAGGATGTGGATGTAATGTGTCATGTTTAAGTTGGAGCTATTTAGTCTGAGGACTGAATTCTGAATTCTTATTCTTCTTCATCTGTCTCTGTAGTGAATGTCAGAGTACCCACTGCAAAGTACACCAAGGTGGGCGAGACGTTGAGGCATGTCATCCCAGGACATATGCAGTGCTCCATGGCATGTGGCGGTCGAGCGTGCAAATACGAAAACCCTTCTCGCTGGAGCGACAAAGAACAAGCCATCAAAGGACTGTACTCCTCCTGGTAAGCTGTCTTCTTGATCTCTTCTCAAACAGTGTGCATTGTTTGATAAAAGAACATGTCAAATATTAAGCAGAGTCAACATTGATGCATCGTATTAGTCCTAAATATTCAAAACTCAAATATTTTGTTAGTTAAGAGCAAAAAAAGAAAAAAAAAAGGAATTCTCAAATAAATGCTAGTCTGTCCAACACTTTTTATTTGAACTTTATGTTTCATGAAAATAGCCTATGATACTAATATGGCAAACAAACAGAAATGATTTTTAATCTGCTTCCAAACCGCTTGTCCATCCTGGATAGATGGACATATTTTCCATAAATATTGCCTTTGATACTGATAAAAAAATAAAAATTATATATATATATATATATATATATATATATATATATATATATATATATATATATATATATATATATATTATCCATTCTTCAAACTGCTTGTCCATCCATGTCCAGTCCATAACATTTAATTAATTAATTAATTATATCTATTTATGTATTATTTTATTTTCATGAATATTGCCTAATACCGATACGCTAATAAATAAATAAAACTGCTCATTTGCACATTAGCCATTTGTTTTCCTTTTTGTCTTATTTTGTTATATTTGTATTACTGTTATTGAAGTGAGATATTTTGATGAGATCTAATCCATACTCTGTTCACAGGATAACTGATAATTTGTTAGCCATGGCAAGACCTTCAACTGAAATCATTGAAAAATTCAACGTCATCGAACAGTTTCATGCGTATGTGGTACTCAGTGGAAAGCTACCAATAACCGATTTCCAAGATGCACCATGAAAGGCTTTGCTGATGCGTTATATATTTCTTCTAGGTGTGGCTTAAAGACAATAATCAACCTGCAGCGTCCAGGGGAACACGCCAGCTGTGGCAGCACTCTGGAGTCAGAGAGCGGTTTCACCTATCGCCCAGAGGTTTTCATGGAGGCGGGGAGTGAGTAGATCACACATGCACACAAACATACACCTCTTCCTCTCTCAATAGTCAGGGGAATCAGGCTGGGATAAATCCTTAATAAATCCTTACAGTTATCATATTCAATTGTCTGTGTGTTGGACAAGCTAAAGAACCTTTAATACATTATTTGCTTTCTATACATGAAGTGGTTGTGCTTGCAGGTGTTGTTCAGCTTCCATTCCGGTTTTGAGGCTTAGGGGGATTGGCAGCTCTTAACAAGATCTCCTGAGAGTGGTGCCGTGCTTATATAGACAGCCCCTTCTGAGAAACTATGCAAGGCACAATTTCTGAAGAGCGAAGCATGTTGAAACATGCATGAAACGTCTCTCAAATTAAGGAAGAGTAAGCACTGATGAGAGATCCTCTGTGTTATATAATTCATATTCCCAGTTATCCAGAAAGGACAGAGTATGGTTTTACTTAGTATGGTTTCTATAAACATAAGTGTAGAGGTGTTTCTTCAGTAAGTCAGTTATTCCTTAATGTGCATCAAAAAAGACTTAATGATGGGAAAGCATAAAGCTGGACCAACCAACATACCAATCATGTTTCACAGCATCTGAAATGCTAGTTCTAATGCTAATTCTAAAATGCTTTAGCAAAGTCTCGCCGAAATTATAATGAAATCCCAGAACTGCATTCCTAAAGAGCAGGCTCCAAAAGAAAGATACCATGAAAGCATTTCGTCTGCACTCTATAGCTTGTAATATTAATAATATTGTTAATATTACAATCATTACAGTTGTATACAAAAAAAAAAAAGTAATGTACCAATCTCAGGATAACTGATCTTCTCCTCTCCTGCAGCATGTTTAGTTTTTCTTCATGATATTAAACCTACTTGATGGAAACGGTACTTTATGCGAAATTCCAGTTTTGAGCATAAGTTTATTTCATAACTTTGGATGGAAACAAAGTCTGATTGGAAGTTTTACAAAATAAAAATTTAGTTTGCAAGAGATAACTTAGTTGTTTTAAAAAAAAAAATGCTAGTGCATTCTGAATATATATATATATATATATATATATATATATATATATATATATATATATATATATATATATATATATATTTTTTTTTTTTTTTTTTTTTAATTGTCCAGTGTAGTAATAAAATATAATTTATATAATTGTCACACAAATTTTGAAATGGTTAATTTCATCCTTTGATTATCATTTTTGTAAACATGTAATAAGACATGATGTTTAGGATTAATATTAATAGTTTAAGATTGAAAATCTGAGTTTTGGACAAGGGTAAGACAATAACTCTCTAAATAAAGCAATTTGTGGCCAAAGCACACTGAAGAAAAAAATGTATCTTAAAATCTGTTAACAACCTTTGGGACATAAATGTGCTAAAAGCAAATAGCTAACACAAAAAATGTATGTTGTCTGAACTGAATTTTTTGAATTGCACTTTTTAGTGGCTTCTGTGTTTCATCTTAAGAGGCATACATTTGATTTTTTTCCAGTTTATTTTTATAACTTCGGCTGGAAGGACTATGGCGTGGCATCCTTGACTACTATCCTTGACATGGTGAAGGTGATGTCATTTGCCATGCAAGAGGGAAAAATGGCTGTCCACTGCCATGCGGGACTCGGCAGAACAGGTCAGTATCTTGATTCTCTTGTAATGTTTGTTGTGATAATTTGACTGCAATAGATTTGCTTCAATCCTTATACATTTATCTGATTATTACCTACCCTTAATGCACATTGGTCTTCTCTTAGGTGTCTTAATTGCATGCTTCTTAGTATTCACATCCCGGATGAGTGCAGATCAGGCCATTCTGTTTGTTAGAGCTAAACGTCCAAATTCCATCCAGACTCGTGGCCAACTGTTGTGTGTGCGAGAGTTCGCTCAGTTCCTTGTGCCACTGCGGAGTGTGTTCTCGTGTGCCGAGCCCAAAGCTCACACAGTCACATTGTCGCAGTACCTGACTCGTCAGCGGCACCTGCTGCATGGCTATGAAGCACGTCTCATGAAGAACGTGCCGAAGATCGTACACCTGGTCTGCAGGCTTCTACTGGACATAGCAGAGAACCGGCAAACGGTGGAAGAGGAGGTGCTGGACATCCCGGACCTCACCGAGGAAGTGGAGAAGACAGTCTCGCTGCAAGCGCTTCAGCTATTAGGAAAGGAGATGAGGGGGAAAGGGATTCCCATATCCTTACCTCGCTCTCCTGACCAACCCAGCCAGTGTGATCCACCTCATGACCGGCCGCTCTGTAGCGAACAGGAATTTGATGTGCTTTGGAGATGGCCGACGGTAGACAATACCTATAAGTCTCAGCTCATCTTGAAGAAATGTTTTAGCTATAGCGACTCCGCCTTGCACAGACTGGATTCCAGGGTGCAGGTACTGCAAAGTCCCCAGAATGCTCTTGGCAGCAAATCTGGGTTAAACTTTACAGAGGTTTATGTGTCGCAGAGCAGATTAGCTACACAAACCCCTGACCTTCTGCCGTCCCCGTTGGCATCCGAAATCAGCAACAGTCCCAAACATGGCTCTTTAACTGGATCCTGTAGTTCCTTGGTGCAATCCAAAAAAGTGGAAGGCCAAGCATCCTGCTCTCCTGTCTCCATAAAACGGGTACCTCTGAAGGAGGCGAAGCGCAGCATGTCCTATGGGTTTTTAGGGAGGACCAGTGATGGGATGTTTTCAACGCATCAAGGTGGCAAAAGTCATCCCAGCCCTAATGAAAACACAAGCTCTGAAGTCACACAACAACTGACAGATGTTCCTACACTGACTCTTCAGAGTGAACTCCCACCTGAGACTCGTCGACTGTTTGTGGCCAAAGTTCTGACGATGGACATCGATGGAGATGACTTCAGGAGCACAGTCTCAATGTGGCAGGTAGGAGCAATACAGCAAGATTTTTGGATGAATATGGTCTCAAAACTTCCATATCCTGTTCTTCTATACCACAACCTCAGATATTCACTTTCAGTTGTTTCTGCCTCTCAGACAGAGCTGAACTCCCGTGAAGGTGCATGGGAGAGGCTGTGCACCGAGAGAGATCCCGTGGTGCTCTCCACGCTCATGTGGTCGTGGCTAGAACAACTCAAGGAGCCAGTCATCACAAAAGAGGATGTGGAGACTTTGGCTGGAAACAGATTCAATCCCCAACATGCTCTGAATTCACTGGACAAGGTATCAAACCACATGAGCAAATATCTTCATAGCAGTGGTTCTGCACCTTTTTGAATCAAAGACCTCCCTCTTTGTTCATTCTATTTGCATTTTAATTCAAATTGGAATGAAATGTAAACTGTGTTACCACACAGCTCATTATATGAAGTTGAATATACATATTATATCCAGCTTTTTTATTGCTTCCATAGAGTACATGCACATAAAGCAAACCTCAACTGCTTGTTGTTGCAAAATGTAACCGTTATCGTACACCTCTTTATTTAAAGTTGGTATGCCAGACTTTATATGTAACTTTTTCTCCATACATAGTATATACTAGCTATATATACTCTTTAGCATATCCCAACTATTTGATTGCTTGTATCATTGCAAAATGTAAAGTGTATTATCACCAAGTTCTCATCTGCTAAATGCAACTATATAGGCATAAAGATATTAACATAAACATCCTGATTTTCTATAAAGCTACTTTAAAACCATGTGTATAGTGAAAAAAAATCTAAATTCACTGTATTCTAAAAGCATGTTATAAATCTTATTGTGAACAATATAATTTGTGTATATGTTATTTTTATATATCCAAAATTGCATAACTGGACCTTCTGATGAAAGTGTCAGACTTCTTTCTGGAGACTTCCACCATATCATCCATATCATGACTTTAAGAATGTTAATATAAATAACTGTTATTAATAACAAGACTAATCGGGCCTCCTCTGGAAGTTTGCAGATGCCCCCTAGTGGGCCCCTGACCCCTGGTTGAGAACCACTGCTTTGGAGTATATTTTATTGCAAATGTGACTTTTTTCACCGTGGAAATAGATAATGTGTACGCTAAACATCTGTGTGTCTTTTTATGTTGTTTAGGGACAAAAACAAACCCTTCTGTGTATTCTTGACTGTGTTGCTCATTTGCTTAAAATACCAGAGGAGGTTGAGAATGCCTTTTTTGAACGCACAATCAAAGCATTCACTCGGGTAAGTCATGGCCATAAAGCATTTTCACAACAAACTACTAGTAAAAAGTCAAGATTATTATTTTTTCCTTCTCCTAGTAAGGTTTTGTGGTAATTTTTAGATTATTTATCCTAATTATGTGATTCTAATCTTTTGTCTAATCCAGATTTCCTTAGATTCCGAGAATGGAGAGTTCATCTGTAAGACTCTGAAAGACGTCATGATCCCTGTCATCCATGATTTGAGAGCGAAAGCAATGGAGGAGCTCGAGCTGACCTGCCACTGTTCCCATGTACCCTGATCAAGAAGATGAGGGGAAACCGAGATCTGGAGTCTACTGTCATTTTGTAGTTGAAAAAGAAACAAAAAACAAATACAAAGACACAAACTAACAGATTTACAGTTTTTTTTTCTGCTTGATTAATCATTCAAAATGTATTTTATTGTCTTTTGAGGGAACAATAATTACTGCCATACATGTATGTGCCACAAGGTTTTGTTAGGCTATTTTTCTAATTTGCTTTTCTTAATAGTTTATTTTTGATACACAATATTTATTAGCTAACTGAGGAAACTATTTATTAATAAGTAAGTCATGTATTTATTTGTATGCTTTTGTTTGGCTCTAACGAACTGAGGATTCTCATGAAAATATGTTTTGTCATATTATACTGTTTGAATAGTATAATGGTAGATTATTATTTACTAAACCAAATAATATCACTGTGCAACATCTCAGCTTTCATTTTTTTACTAAATGAAGCAAATTGACAGATTTGCTGATTCTTGCCTTTGCAATTTGCATTTAAGGTTTGAAAAAGGTTTGTATTTAAGGTACAGTAGAGGACAACTAAATGCTTTCATTCATAACGCAATGCAGTTTACATTAGGAATAGCTATAAGCATAGCCTCAGCATACTCTGAGAATGTATCAATACAATTCCTGCTAAAATGAATCAAAATAATGCTCTGTAGTCAGGCTTTTGCAGGATGCTTTTTGACTTTTATTGGCATTATTTATAACTAAGCTGCTTCTTTAACTTAAAAATAACAAATATGAAGGAATATGTGTAAATATGTTTGTCATGTGGTGTTTTAGTACTAGATAACACTGTTGAAACTGACCTCGTTTGTCTTCTAAAATGTTATCATTGTCTTTTTGAGCAAGTATCATGTAGCCAGCAGAATATGTTTATTCATTCATGTTTAAAGAAGAACAGTAAAATGTTAAAATGTTCATTAAGACAGATCATTGTGGATTTTCCAAAGCACTGCATATATTTGTATTTATTACAATTTTATTAATGTCTATAAAAATAACATTCTGAATGTTACCTTTGGCACACTTTCTCATTAACATCCTAATTCAACTTTGCCTTCACTAAGCAAGTTTCTTTATTAAACTAATAAATCTACTTGTGTGTGTGGATCATAATTTCATGAAAGAAAACATCTATTCGATGGAGGCCATCTGATTCAGCAAATAATAATTCTGATCATTCTGTTTCCTGCTGTAGTTTAAGTAACCCAAGTGTTGCCCTGCAACCAGCAGTTTTTTAATGAGCCAAGATAACACAAGGTTTTAAAAGTGCGTATCATGTTTGAAAAGCAGAACGATCTGTATAAGACCCTGTCTTCTCCTTTGTGTCTGGATCTTTTCATTTGGCCTGTTCTGGAGCTGCCTTGCAGCCATATTATTACCAGAAGTGCATCAAACAAACTGAAGTTGCGTTAAAAGGGTGCTCTTTTCCCTGCCTCATGTCCTACTAGGTCAGAAAGAGTTTTTTACATGCATAAATCCAAAAGAGTGTGATAAATGGTGTTTTATATTCTAAATGAAAGTAATGAAAGTATGCCAGAAATTAAATTGAATTTAGGTATGTGCAATTTTGGATTATTTCAGAACACTTTATTTTTAGAGTGCTGCTGTGTCTATGAAAAAGTTCATCTCTGGTTTATTTTGTTTAAGAACTCTCTTTATGCTTTTACAGAAAAGAAAAATATTTTTACAACTACATGTAGTGGCCTATCTGTGGGGTGAAGTATTTATATATTTTTTCAAGACATGTCAGGTGGAAAATAGGTGAACGGATGATTTTATTTTAATGCATCTCCTTTTTTCACATTTATTTTAATGGTTATATAGCTACATTGACACATGGCAGACTGTACACCCTTCTTACACCAGATCTTAGCTCAGCTTTCCATGCTGTTTGCACTAATATTGCACTTATATACTATTTGATTCCAGTTTTGTTCATGACTCTGCTCAGCGAAATTCAGTGTTTGGTGATTTGGTTGAATCAGTGAATGTTCTTAATCCAGATGAGTAGCCTAGGTCTAGATATTAGTGTTTGAAAAAAAAAGAAACCTTTAATCTTAAATCTATACTTCCATCATAAGCAGCTTTTAACTTCGAACAAGACTTTTTATAGCCAATTCAAGAGCCCCATCTGGTGGTTGGTGAATACACAGCAACTTCACTTTTATAATCATATTTCTAATAACTATCGACCACAACCAATGATATTTTAATATAGTATATCACACATACATTTTAATTAGTAAATTATTAAATAAATTACAGAAAACGTAAATAGCTACCTGGATCATGTGGACCTGTTTGTGCTACATTTTCTAACAATTTTCATAGGCTACTTTTGTTGCCTAAATACACAATCAGTTAATATGAAATATTGCATAAATATACATAAAGGTTATTCTACACTGTACAAAGAAAGCACTAATTGTTTTGGCGATTAAAGTAAAATTAAATGATAATTTAAATAATGATTTCTTCAAATAATTACATATTTTTTTCAGAATACATATTTATTTATGCATGAATTTAGTTAGTTATGAAGGCTAATGTAATGTAATTTAAATTACCAACTCCCTCACATACCGAAGCTGAGAGAGGGAGGTCCTCCTCATCCGGGTCCTGGAGTCTCCGCACAGACGCTGACCGCGGGTGTTCATCGCTATTAGCTATTAGCCGTCTAGCCTTCAGCTTCCATTGAGGATACAGTGAAGGTATGATGGAACGTTTGTGTTTCAAAACAGTCCATTCTTATTGCAAAGGATACCGATTCGGGTTTATAGCGCATTTTTGTATATTTCCTTACGTCCGATAAACTTTACAAGAAGTTTCCGTCGCTTACTGCGTTATTTAAGAGCGATATGTAAACTAGCTTGCTGGCTAGTCTGTGAGGGACACTTATCCTATCATGCTATCTGAATAGAGCCGAGATATATCACATGCTGTCCTCTGAAGATTTTAACAGTGTCGTGTATGTCAAAAAAATGTTGTGCAGTTTCTACATGTTCCGAGGAACGTTATATTTGGGCGATATTGTTTTTTTTTCAAAGGCTAGCCACTGGAGACCGCCATTTTTTATGAATCAAGCGAGGGAAATTTGAGCAACATACAAAGAGTTTGAGAGGACACACTAAGAGACTAAAGAGTCCACCATTATAATGAAAAACTGTTGATATGACGGACTGTCTTTACTTTTTCTCTGTCTGAAATAACGTTTTGAATCTTAATATATGTGGATGAGGAATCTTACTGCTATCTGGGAGATAGATGACAGAAATCTGTGTAGATTATTTCAGGATATCTGGAGTTGCTTAGTACTGCACCAGCCAGGATGTGTAAGTTATTTAACGTTACAGACTTTGGTCCATGTCTGAGATGTGATTTCTTAAGAAAGTCAATTTGACACTGCAGTGATGTTTCAGCTGCAAATGCAAACTGCATTCAGTTACAGATATAGAGATGTATGTCTGCTGCTTTTCTGTATCGTGTGATGAGCTTTTAGAGAAGGAATGCAAAGTAAGGTTCCCATATTGAAAAGTTGATAGAAAGCTCAACTAATACATCACCGATTTTTATTATAATTATTTAGAGCAATTAATTGAGAGTCCGCTGCAGATTGAGGAACTAGTATCACATTCAGTGGTGTCCTCAGAAATGTGTGTCAAAGATGAATATGCAGCATGATTGGAGAACTTGCAGAACTGCCAGAATGGGTGTGTTGCAAAATGCCAAGTGGGCAAATTTAATGGTTTCACTACCAGATCTTTGAAAAGGATCTTTAACCACAATTGATTTTCTGTCATTACAATAACCAGCTCTGTTGTCAGTGTTTTTTGCACTTAAGGGATGTACTGCACCGCAGCTGAATCTGCAGCCCATTGCACAATATTATATTGACAATAATATTCAAACTTCTTATTGTGCTATCGTTGCTGACAGCATCTGAAAATATTTGTACAGTGCAATATGCTGTCCAGTTTGTGAACAAATCACTCAACTGGGTAACAAACCTTTTATTAAAAGATTGGTGGTCAGGAAAGGAAAGGAACACTTTATTATTATTATTTTTAACTATATTTATTACTGCACATATGTACTGTGTTCCAACACTTAAGTTTGCATTTTTAATGCATGTATATCAGAATGCATTTTGTATAAACATAACATTAAAAAAAGAAAGGAATATTTCACCCAATTCATAGGAGAGGAAGTTGAGTTTGTTTCATTATCAGAACACATTTGGATAAAGGTAGCATTACATTACTTGATTACCAATGGATCCTCTGTAGTGAATGGGTGCCGTCAGAATGAGAGTTCAAACAGTTAATCAGTTATCCACACAACTCCAGTCCATCAATTAATGTCTTTGTGAAGCGGAAAGATGCAGGTTTGTAAGAAACAAATCTATCAAGGCATTTTAACTTTACACTGTCGCTTCTGGGTAAACGTATCAGGTCATAATGCATAATAAAACTTCCTCCAGTGAAAAGGTCCCCACCCCCTGTTGTCCTCTCACATCAAATGCACAAACATATCTGTTTTGGACCGTCTTCACTTATTAACAGTGATCACATATGCTAAGGTATATGTATATTTTCAACCTTTTCATATTTTATAGTTTGAAGTTAAAGCTGTCTTGATGGATGTATTTCAGACATGCAGTTTTTGGATTACTTGCATTAGTTGAGGATTATTGTGATGATTTAATGAGCTGTTTGGACTCTCAATCTATTGGCACCCATTCACTGCAGAGGATCCATTGGTGAGCAAGTGATTTAATGCAAAATTTCTTCAAATCTGTTCTAATGAAGAAACCCCTCTACATCTTGGATAGCCTGTGAGGGTAAGTACATTTCAGGCAAATTAAAATGTTTTGGTGAACTTTTCCTTTAAGTTACGAAACACAAAATTACATTTAGAATGACATGCATCTACAAGCTACCAACAAGATGACTGAAAACAAGGATTTAGTGCTTTGGTTTTGTCCTGCCTGCCTGCTGTTACTGACGACATCTATCCCCGAGCCAAACTGGGCCCATGTCCGAATGTCCCTACTGAGATGTTAGTATGTAGCCAAGTCACACACAATGTCAACATGGCTTCCTGGTGCCTGAGAGGGTGCCAGTAATTTGGCCAGCCCCTGCACTTTGCTGCATTACCCCTGCTGTCTGATTCCGTTCGAGGGAGCATTTTGTAGTCCCATAGCTGTCTGGTTAGAGTCTCTTTATCGTAATCCGTTCTTTCACAGTAACTTCTAATGATGATGAGCAACGAGGGCAGCAAATTTTAGCATTTTGAACAGCTGGTTTGTTTTTTATTTCTATACTTAATTCAATAACCTTTTTCTTGTCCACAGACTGACTGTTCATTTGGAAATATTGTAGATCCCGAGGCGAGAATCCTAACATGGTGGACAGAAAGGACTTCGGAAAACATCAGTTTGGTCACTTCTGTTACTATCCAGTTACATTACTTCATTTCCAGGTGGAAAGAAGGCCACATGTGCACCGTGGGATGAGGTAGTAGGTTGTATAGTTTTAGGGTCACACCCACACTGGGAGATAACTATACAGCCTACTGTCTTTCTCAAAGTGAAAACGGAGCTACGGAGTATCACCCTACATTTCCTGATGTTTAATATCAGTGATCGTGTTGTCACAGGATGTGCTGGAAAGCTGAAATGTTTTTGATTGTTAAAAGAGATGGCAATGCTTGGCAGTGTGAGGTAGTAGATTGTATAGTTGTAGGGTAGTGATTTTATCCTGTGTAGAAGATAACTATACAATCTATTGCCTTCCCTGAGAGGCAGAAATACACACCAAATGAAATCCTATTTCTCTTAGATAATGTGATTTCTCGTTTTTTCTTTGATTTAAATCAAGCTTTTATTTTTATTTGTGTCTAAAGTAACTTTCACAAGTATAATAAAAGTATTTGCAAATTTATCTGTGTTTTCTTTTATTTTAATAATATTTATGATTAGTATTAAGGGCTTCCTGGTTAAATGCCTTTTGATTAATAGAAACATTGTATGGTGCTCAAGTAAAAAGAGGTTGTTCTTATCACCGCAGCATCATGCATACATCCTGGAGATGGCGCTCTTGTATTGTCTATATATTGAACACATGGCTGAAGTTGACAGGATCACTGTATGATTGATCGGCCACCAAGTTAGACACTTATGAGAGTGTCTTTAATTTTGTATTAAGCATATGCTTGATTTCTCATATTTCGGTTGCTTATTATTCCATTATACTTTAATATCCCTATACTGTCAACTTACCAAATTTTGCATGCATGAAGGATCCGTAGGTAATTGCTGTGTGGGTCTTTTTGGGATGGATTGTTGCTTAGCAACTAGAAGTAAAATTTGCAATATTTAAATCGTCAAACTCATCTTGTTTGAGATATACTTGCATTACATCTGAGTTGACCATTTAGGTGAAAGGTCTAAGTGGGTCTAATGTTTCATATTTAAAAGGTTACACAATTCAAATATACTTACTGATTGATTTTGATCAGTCTTGAAACCTAAGACTGTCAGTGCTCCATTGATTTTATAAATCGAATGAAAAAAAAAATTATGAACTGGTATGTCAAAAGTTAAATTGCAGTATTATAGACAAAAACTGTACAAAAATAACCAGGAACGATGATTTCAGTTTTCAGAGTCATTGTACTAAACAATAACCATTTTCATTTCTGTTAGACAAATTAGTATAAATATTTAGTCTTCATATTAATAAATTGTGTTGGTCCTTTTCGAGCTAAACTTAAATATATATATATATATATATATATATATATATATATGTATAAGTATTTACTAAAGGCATATATATATAACTATATGCCTTTAGTAGTAGAGATGCCTCATTTGACTTCTAACCCACATATATTCATTTTTTATGATTATCAAAAATCACGGTAAATTAGTTTACATTTTCATATTGTGTCTGTCAAAAAAAAAGAAAATTTTATAATAATAAAAAAGACGCACTGAAGAATTCATGAAGTATTTAAATGTTATCTAAAGAATAGTTCGTTATTTTAAAGATATATTATTAAGGTAGCATGATTTGTTGATGTGTAAAGATAATACGAGTTACTGTTAAATTCATTGCTTACAAATATTCTAACAAGAGACACTTTTCTTGGAATTACCTTTTAGTTATGAGCATTTCATCTAACTTTCTATTTCATCTCTTCATATTAATAATCCTTACAGAGTTCAAAAGTTTGTATTTATCCTGGTTTAATATTTGCTGTCCCGGACTACACGTGGTTCTTTGACATCTGTGTTTTGGAAGGTGGACAGATGAACACATCTCTCGCCTCGCAATTAAAGACTTGAGGTGGGTGAGGGGGGAATCTAAAGTCGAACAACTTCTTACTTTTCTCATGGGAGGAGCAAACGGGTGCAGGAAAATAGATAAAAGCTCTGTTTAAGAAGCTGGACCCTGGAGTTACTGCGATATGATCTTCGCCAAGGAGCGCACAGAGAAAATACCTTTCTTAGATTTATCATGATATTATAGTTGTAGAGTATAGATACATATCTGTTGCTTATTACTCGGCTGTCGTATCTCAAATCAGATTTTTACCTCCCTACATATCGTAGGCTACTTCTATGCATGTGTGTTGTTAGGTTGAGCGCGTGCTCGCGGTGGGTTTTGAAGTCATTAGTCGCGTAATCAACCTGCTACTCGGCTTCAGGAGCGCACTGACGTGTAAAGGAATATCGGAGAGTTTAATTTCCTCCAGAACACGCCTTGATAGATTTAACAGATAGACGATCTGCTGGAAAGTGTGCTGTGAATGTAAAAGCGGGTAGTTGTAGTCTGTTCCAGTAAAACGAGACGCGTTAAAGTGATACAGAAGTTGTACATATGCAGAATAACATTCATCTCCACACGTCCCGAAGGATATCAGCTCAGGTGTTCACGTCAAGTTTTCACGGAGTTTTGCATCCCTCCAAGGACTTGCTTTGTTTGTGATAAAACCTCGAGTCCACCGGTTAGTCTACCCATCAGGAGACTACTATCATTTCACAGTCTATTAACAAAGTACAGACTGAACATGAGCAGGAAAACACGCCGCTGGATCTTTCACATTTTCCTCTGTTTGGGGATGATATATCTGAAGATTGGGTGAGTAGGGTACAATGGGATTTGTTTATCTGCTCATTTACTACTGCATTTATGGTTACCTAGTTGTAAACAGATTATTATATTAATTAGCATTTAATTATTGCGGAAACAGTTTTACCGCCATTCTGACATTTTGATCAAATTTAGTAAAATGCTGTGAATATATATCAAACAATAATTGAAAACACAGTTCTGATCTACATGACCAGTGGTTGTTTTTTTGTGTCTAAAATTTTCTTCTTTATTTTATTTTAAAGAAAACAATAGTTGTGTGGACTTGTTTTCAAAGTTTAAATAAAGTAATTTGTATTCATTTTTAATTGATGGTTAAAATATATTTTTGTAAACACACACAAAACAAAATTATAAAAACTTTGCACAAGATTAAAAAAAAGATTACTCCTTTATATCATCTTGTATATTCTTCATGGACTATCTTTGCGGCACAAGATTATCTATTTTTTCTTCTTTTTCAGATGTTTATTAATGACAGGTCCCTAAGAACAATGTTAAAATATGCTATGAGTTATAATACATAAGACATTCATATATTGGTTTGTCTCCCAGTGCTTTAGTGCTCAGTTTTGTTACATTCATGTATACTGTGAATTATATTTTAGTCATGGCGCATTCCACTAAAACTGTATTTTAAACATTCAGTATTTTCTTGCATAAATATTCAATTTAGTTTGAAACTTTACAGGGGCTTTTCCTCCGTGGTTGCGTTGGGAGCAAGTGTTATCTGTAACAAAATTCCTGGTTTGGCCCCTCGTCAAAGGACTATCTGTCAAAGCCGGCCTGACGCTATCATTGTCATTGGAGAAGGAGCGCAAATGGGAATCAATGAGTGTCAGTTTCAATTCAAAAATGGAAGGTGGAACTGCTCAGCCCTCGGGGAAAGAACTGTCTTTGGAAAAGAGTTGAAAGTGGGTATGTTACCAAATTATTACATTTATACTGTTACAGTATTCAGAAATGACTATCGACTAAGTTACTTTCTTTCGAGCCCTGGAGAGTGTCAAAGGCCAAATAAAGCTTTTTTAGATTAAACTTGTGAACAAGGAGACATTTAGATTTCCTTTTTTTTTTTTTATTGCTAAGGGACTGACAATCTTTTTGCTATTTAACACTGAAATCAGAGGTCACTCTTAAACACCTCTTAGAACACTCTTTACTGTTTCTTTCATGCAAATATACAATTTTTTTTTTTGTATTGACACTATATTGTGTCCTGTTCCTGACATCTCATTTGAAATTATTTGCCATTTGATGTCAAGCGAATGTTTAGAGTCTCACACACCACAGTAACAATGTTATGTAGGTTTCAGCTGCATGCATTCATTGAGCAAGTGCCAATGCGGCTGGATTTATAGCTCTCTCAACAGTCCACCCTCTTAAAAGAATTCTTTTTTTCTAGTCGTCCTGTCTTATCTGTAGATTTGAATGATTTGGCAGTCAGGGTTTTCACTTTACCACGGGTATAAGTTACAGTGGTTGAATAGTAGACCAAAAGAAAGTACAGTATTGTGAAGAAATGTAACAATATGTCACCTTAGAGAGACAAAGCATAAGTAATTAAGTGAGTTTTTCACTCGGGGTAATGTTATCCATTTTCCTAAGGCAAACTTAAGGAGTCCTTCAGTGCTATTGAGCCTGCGACACATTGATGAATGGTGGTGTGAAGGACTTTGCTTTAGTTTCAGACCCTAATAGCAAATAGGAGGTGGCATTACTGTGTGGTTTTTCCTGTGGCTGCAGGGAATTTCAATGCTCAAATATCCAAACTCTGCTGGAAATAAACTCCAAGATAATATTATCTGAAATGTCTTGTCTTTCCTTTAGCCCCACACTTTTAGGATCCAGTCAGTGTTGCGATGGTGTGGTTGAGGCCCAGGGGAGAAGCTTAGATCTGTATAGACTTGTATCTATCGCTGAAGGTGAAGCTGTATTTTATCCCTCCGCATCAAAGACAAGCGCCACCTTAAAAAAAAGCACAGGTTTTTGTCTCTTTCCATCTCATTCTGGAGCTGCACATACTTAGCCGTTTACACGTGAATGGCAGCCTGGATGAGTTGTGGGTTCTGATTATATTATTTAATACTGTCTGCTTGGACAGCTGCAATGGGTCTCGTGTTGTGTGTGCTCTCATCTAAGCACCTCAGAGCTGACGCTGACCTAGAGTGACAGACCGTGGTCTCTATTTCTGAAGCAGCCCAACTGCTTTATTTACCCCAACTCTTTTTGTCTATGGTTGGTATAGGGGGATTAAATAAAGTGGACAACCGTTCAAACGGGATTGGTTTCAGTGGGTGTATGACCAGTCATGCTCATAGTAGCAGAAGTTAGAAGATGAAAAGAGGTAGTTAATCCTGTGGGGAGGGGCTTGCGTACAAGTTGTTGAGTAATGTGCAGTAATTTTCAGGGCCTGGTACCAAGGTCGGCTTTTGGCACACACGGCAATGGATTTCACTTATAGGTGCACTTTTGCACATTTTGTCATCTCCACTACAGATGGACCCGTTCACCTTTTTATGTGAATGAAGTTCCGATTGAAATATAGCTTGCTGGAAATCAGCAGTTGGACAGATATGCGAAAGGCGTACCATCTATGTGCTTGTGTTACTTTATGTTGCTTGAGCGCAACCCTCCTAAATCTTCTCTGACTTAACCACCCTCTGGTATGCTCGAAAATAGTTTTCCTTCAACAGTATTAATGCCTCAAGTCCAGACAAGTACATTGTATGAGGTTTATAAATTAACCTCTTGCATTTACAGTTTTGGCAAGAGACACCTTGTACAGAATCATGCAATGCCACTGATTCAGATTTCTCTTGAAAAAAAAAGACACCTATGTCAAAACACACATGTTTTATGGAAGTCTTATCTGCTGTGTTTGTGTTCAGAATATCTTGAATTAAGTAAACACAGCTCGAGTGATATACAAAGACAAGGAGCATTCTACTCTAGTATTGACGAGAATTTTTACGATTTTGCGTCAATACGGTCTTCATTTTCCTTTCTTCAGGATACATCCCTACTCCTTTGGTGACAAGCCCAAACAACTCATAAAAATCTCCAGATAATTGATGCCCCAAACTGGTCTTTGTTAAATTGCATGGGCAGAGTTCCAAGATGTTTATCATCAGCAGGTCAACACATACCAATGTTAGTTTCAGGAAACCACTGAAGATCGTTGCTGCCGCTCTCAATCGCTTGAAGGTGAAAATTCCTGAATTGCTTAGCCGGTCTGTTAACACTCTGACATACATCTGTGTGTTTTTCACTTCTTGCCGTAAAATGATCAAAAGATAGAAAATATATTAATTGTAATAACTCATGACATCAATCTTTATGAGGCCTATAAAGGTTAACTTTTTAAATTGTTTCTTCGGTTCAGGTGTGTAAATGATTCTTAGGACAGTCAATAGATGATGACTCATTAATCCAGAAAAGGATATGTACATTTCCGGGAATGTGAACATATCTGAGCAACAATGAATGCATCATATTATTAAGGGATTTTCCATGCAGTGCCTGGTCTCTTTTTTTTTTTATGCTTTTATATTTGGCAAATGCTTTTATCCAAGGCAGCTTACATAGTGTGACAATTGGAAACTTGGAACTCTTGGAAAAGTTATTTGTTGCTTGATGTCACCTTACAAGAAAGTCCCTGAAATAACTCTTCGCAGGTCTTCAGACCTATCTTTGTCCTTATAAATGAAGTACACCATTAACCTGGAAGTGCCCTGTTTAACAGTGGCAATCAATTAGAGGAGTTCTCTGGCCAGGGAGGCATTGCATGCCTGAGGAGTTCATCTCCACAGGGTGGATCCCTCGTTCTGACGGAAGCTGGGACAGTGGCCAGGGTAGAGTCTAAACACATACCCTCTATCTCTACCATTCTATTGTCTCTGAAATAAACCCGTGTCCTTTGTGCTTATTAAAGAGATGGACCGTTCCTTCTTTTGTTCATCTATGTGCAAACAGTTATTTCCTCTCTATGACAACTGAAGGACAATTATTTGTGTTTTGAGTAATCACAGGTATTTGATCTGAGTTTGTTTTGCCTATGTTGGGTCCTAGATCATTTCTTTATCATGTTTTTCTCAGTAACCAACCACACCATCGACCAGAGACTGCATACTGTTAATCATTGTGAAGTGTTCATGATAAATGAACTACACTTGACTCAACTAACACATTTCATTATTGCTATGAGTGTCAAGATATGTCAGGTATGGAGGGTGGTTTAAAACTGCCTCTGCTGGATCTTGTTGTCAGCAGAACTGATGGAGTATGTTCCTTTGAATCCAGGAAGTAAGGAAGCAGCCTTCACCTACGCCATTATCGCTGCCGGGGTCGCCCATGCCATCACAGCGGCCTGCACTCAGGGTACACTGAGCGGCTGTGGTTGTGACAAGGAGAAGCAGGGCTTCTACAACCAAGAGGAGGGCTGGAAGTGGGGAGGATGTTCAGCTGATATTCGCTATGGTCTGAGCTTCTCAAAGGTGTTTATAGATGCACGGGAGATCAGGCAGAATGCCAGGACACTTATGAACCTCCATAACAATGAAGTGGGACGCAAGGTATGTAGCACAGTTTGCATGTTTTTTTTTTTTTTTAAGAAGTACCATGTCATGCATAAAAACATCATTTGGCCAGGGTTGTCCCATACTGCTCATGGAGGGCAACTTTTCTGCAGGGTTTAGCTCCAACTCTCCTGCCTGGAAGGTTTTTACTGATCCTCAAGACATTGGTTAGCTGGTCCAGGTTGTTTGATCAGGGCTAGAGCTAAACTCTGCTGGAACATTGCCCTCCAGGAGCAGGATTGCCAGGTGTTTCTTGTAAGTCCTACAGCAGGGGTTATCAAATCTGGCACTTGAGGTCCATTTTCATGAAGATTTTAGCTACAAGCTAATCGAGGTCTTCAGAAACACTAGTTACAGACAGGCAGGTTTGATCAAAGTAGGGACTACACTTTTGCAGGAAAGAGGACCTCAAGGGCCAAGGTTGGGATTTCTTGTGTATTTGTAAAAATAACATTAAAATGTATACCCAGAATTCCTTGGCAGTTTGACTGACCTTCTTAAGCTATTCGTCATTCAGTGTCAATCTGGAGAGTGTGATGTTTCAGCACTCTGGACAGAGATTTTTTGGGGGTTTTAAAACCATAATCCTGACCAGTAACCTTTTATAAAAAAAAAATCATAAAACTCTTCTGGTGTATGGTGCCTCACATGCACCAGCCCTCTCTTTATAGCAAGTATAATCAGTCCTGTGAATTGACAATTCACAAGTGGTTCTCAATGAAACTAAGGTCATGGCATCAACATGCCAAACACATGACTGTGATTGGTTAATGGGAAAATGAAAGGGGTGTGGCCTCACATAAGACACATGGATCTTTCCTTTGTAAACTTTTCCTGAGACTTACTGTTTATCAAGAATCAGCAGCATGAACATACTAAGCCCGATATGCATCCTAGATTGCAGACAATTGCAAAAAGACTCCTGAAAGTCTGAGAGGTTTTTTTTTAAATGTGAGGTAAAGCCTCTCCCATCCATAGCAAAAGTGAAAAGGGTGAAAGGAAGAGAAAGAGAGGAAGAGAAAAGACACATTAACCAACCACACCAAAGATTACGCCGCCCTGAACAGGCAATCCACTGATGCCAATCAGACCCCTCGGATATCTTCCATATCTAAACAGGCACTCTGCTTCACTGAGTTCTGCTTACATTTGCCCATTCATTCATCTATTCTGAGCTAACCTATGCTTTTTCTGTGCATTTATGGTGCATTTATAAGCCTAGAGCTAAGGTATGTGAAATGCATTAATGTTTAATATTAGTTTGCATGCGAATTGAACTACAGGACAAGAAATGAAACAGCATCGCTCAGTTACACTGCAGCTCAAAATGTTTTGTTTTTACCTGTGAGGTTTTACGTGCGTAGGTATAACAAGGGGAGTCACACAGGCACCTGAAACCTGACTCCTGAGCTTTATCTGTGTACACTACACACAGGCTGATTGTTATAGGAACTCAGCGATCATCGTTCAGTCAGTGTTTATATAATATCCTGTGCAGATTTCACTTTATTGCTTATACAAGACAAGAGACTCCTACAGACAACCTCTGATAGTTTGCCCCTTGCAACAATTTGTGACGTGTGTTGTGTACACAAATGAAATGGTTTCCTACAAGTAGTGAGAGAGCCTTTGAACACAAGCTGTGTTTTGCAAGCCCACTCTCTACACAGCGAGGGGAATAATGTAGTCTAGCACTGCAAGTTTAACAATCCTTGCATTCTTCAAATTGGAATGTTAAAAAAACATTTGTCTCAACCTGTTAAACCATTCCCAGAAATGTGTCTTAAAATACCAAACTGTATGTCACTGCGGGTGATTTCACTAATCCCCACTGTATTGTTAGTCTATCCAGATTTTGATTGGCTGGAATATGCCTTGTAGATGACGTGAATATGTGCAAAAAGTTTAAACATGCTTTTTGACCAAAACTACCACATACCTTCTCGTAAACAACATCTTTTCCTTCCTCATACATTCCCCGCTTAGCATCAGTAATTCTATCTTTTGTAACGGATGATTGCACACTTCAAATTTGTCACCAGTTGGACTAACTAAATCAACAATGAGTCATCAAAAAGTCTACTTTCATACTTACCTTAGGCTAAGATTCCTAAAACCAACCAAGGTGCCTAAACAATCACAGAAGTATTGACTTGTTGATTTTTCCTCCCACTTCAGGTCTTGGAGAAGAATGTGCGTTTAGAGTGTAAATGTCACGGTGTATCTGGATCCTGCACCACCAAGACTTGTTGGACCACTCTCCCAAAGTTCCGGCAGTTGGGTTACATCCTCAAAGAGAAGTATAACCACGCCGTACATGTGGAACCGGTCCGAGCCAGTCGGAACAAGAGACCTACCTTTCTGAAGGTCAAAAAGCCTTACTCATACCGGAAGCCCATGGACACGGATTTGGTGTACATCGAGAAGTCACCAAACTATTGCGAGGCAGATCCTACGACGGGTAGCATGGGAACCCAGGGCAGGATCTGCAACAAGACTGCACAGCAGGCCAATGGCTGTGACCTCATGTGCTGCGGCCGAGGATATAACACGCACCAGTACTCACGCGTGTGGCAGTGCAACTGCAAGTTTCTTTGGTGTTGCTATGTCAAGTGCAACACCTGTAGTGAACGGACAGAAGTGTACACGTGCAAGTGAAATATTTATTGCTGGGGAATTGATACACACCTGTGACTAATGCGGTAGAGGGTCTACAAGTGACGCAACCAGATGGCCACTGCTATGGGTTCCAGGTATTGAGAGGAAAGAGCCATTTGCACTGGAAATAGTGGATCTGGTGGAGTCTAGACGGAGTAATTGTGTGCAATGCATGCAGCTTTGCTCCAGAGTTCTGCTGAGGGCTTTGGTGTTGGTACTAGTAGACACCTTTCTGTTCCAGTACTGAGCAACAGAGAAGTAGCCTGCAAAGGCTTGATCTGTAGACCGTGAGAAAGATGTGATGTGTGATTATTGAGGGTGTTCTGCTCTGTAGACAGCACAGAAGGTATTTCTGAGGAACTTTGTTGGCCTAAGTGATTGATATAACAAATCTTACAACATAAAAAACTGTAAATGGACACAACAGTGATATTTAACGTTTTATTTAGAGACAATGGCTAATGTTAATTTATTTAATAAGGAAACTACTGATTTTTCTCATTGTGTTTACTAGCTTAGATTTAGCTTGTCTTTTGTTAAATATCGTGTGTTTTGGATAGAAATAAACTGACCAACTTTAACACTGTACATCATGTGCTTTAGCTTAGGGATGAACCAACAACAATGCACAATACAAAAACAAGTGCACAGTACTCAATGTGTAATTACAAGTCTCTGAAAGAGGAGACTCTACTGTCTTTAATGTATCATTGCAAGGCTTTTTGCTTCCATTTTCCTGTCTCCTTAAGTGTCAACCCTTGCACATATATTCCTATGTACAATTACACACTGGAATTGGGCATTGTGTTTGAAGGCTCATTCCTTACAAAGTGAATAACTCTGTTTTTAACATTGGTCCACAAGAACATTTGTCTTCAAATTGGAATAGTCCAATTAAATAAGCGAATTTAAATTTTATCTAAATTCTACCCACTTAAACTTTGAGACCTCGTTTTGCACAAAGCTTTATGCTAATGAGGCTGGCCACAAGCTTCCCTCTCTTTTGGCTAATATTTGCTCTGTTGGCAGTGAAAGAGAATCAGTAATTAATTCACTTTTCTAATGGAATAGCCTCAATACAGATGCCCCACCTGCTACTGATGTGGAATGTTGAGATCAGATAACCAGTTTTATTAATGTTAGGTAATAGGTAATATAACACTTTTTGCTGCTAGTTTTGTTCTGTTCTGCAACTGTAGTTAGTACTAGTAGTATTTTGTGTGTTGTGACCAAATGTGGTTGTCCAGACAGATTGTCCCTGTGTTGACATATATTTTGTAAGAGATTATTTTTATATTTTATTTATTTTGTGTAAAGGAAAAACCCACTACCGATGTCTTTTAGATGGACAGAAATTAGAGAGATAAGCTAGAAACAGTGCGATTGTGTCACGGTACCAGCTTGTGCAGGTTATTGTAATCTACATCTCAGTGAAGTATTACTCATGGCGATGTAGTTGCCAAGTTCGTAATAATGAAAAAAAAGATAGCATATTACAGTACGATCATACTGGCATTCGAACATGAAAACTTTTCATTCGAACATGATAGCATTTTCATGACAAAGGTCCTGGATGTGGGATCAGTAAGGGAAAATGTAGTTAAATAATCCTGGGACAAAACTCTCTGGTACTGAGAAAAAAAATCATGACTGAGGGTTTTTACCAAAGAACATCTGAATTAGAGTTCGGCTCTTTGTCAAGAGCTTAAGAGCAAGATGGCCTTGATGTAATAATTATTTTTCAAGAATCTGTCATTTTAACAGATGTTTTGCCAAATTGATTGTACTTCATTATTGTGTCATCAAAAAAAGATGTTATGCATTATGTTTCCAACAGTGTTAATAAATATTTTCTTGGCTTCTACCATTTTTTTTTTTTTAAGGGGGACGCAACAGTTTCCAAGGCAAACTTTTTATTTATTTTACAGGGTTAATTCTAGTTAGTCAAATCAAAACTGACCTAAACTAAATGACTTGTAAGTCAAAATCATCACATTTCCCATACTATCTCTCAGCCTAACATCTTACAACCAAACAGAGTCATCACTAGCTTGACAGTCCCTCAAATTAGAAAAAAGCAGTATAGCAATTGGCAAAACATACACTGCACTTATGGTCTGACATTTTTTTTACTACATGCATGACCGCAGGGCAGGGAGGAAGCTAACGAAAGTACTTGCATGTTAATGGTAGGGCTGGTGTAGCTTTAATTGATGAGTAGCAGTGAGGAGGGTGTCAGAGCAATGGGCAGATAGAAGGGGGGTATGAGGGGTGATGGATTACTGACATCTGCTTCATTCACTTCCCAGCGCCGTCACCACAACAACGCCTCTGTGGCCCCAAAAAATGCTGCCCAGTCTCCCTGAGAAGCAGGCCTGCCCATTAGTGAAATGTTAACTATGCAAAATCCAGCTAACTTTTGGATGCTATTTATTTTGTCCCCCCTAAAGGCGATAGGGATGGCAAAAAGAGAGGCTTTGCCATTGTGAAGGATGATGTCAAGAGGAATTTCAATCCAAAAGTTAGAAAAGATCTTAGTATCACCCTTGAATAATCGCCACAAAACGCTCCTTTGAGAATCGGTTGAAAACTCATCAATAGGCAGCAGTGTGAAAAGGCAGCTGGCCAAACAGCCTTGGTTAAAGTAACATCGACACCCAGTCACCATGAGCTGAATCACAATATTGTGTGGTTTTGAAAAAACCTTTTGGATGTTACTCTCTTTGGCTCAGACTCCTGCTTCTTTTCCACATTCTGAATGGCATGACGTCGGAGAGCTTAACACTTGTAGATGGAGGAGACAAGAAATGTTAGAAGAACAATTAAAGGGAGACAAATTCCACATCTAGTTGCCTCCGTTCGTTACGCCTTCGCTTTCCCTTCACAATGAAGCCATTTAATTAAAAGAAACTCTCTGCGAAAACTTTTGTCTCAGAGGTGAGTTTTCTTGTCGTTACGCCAATGTGTCGCCCCCCATTATGTTATCATGCCTGCTTCATTTCAGATGTGCAGGGATCAAAATATCAACTTTTACGCAATGCGTACATGCTGCAGCTGAGCATGTTAGCCACCTGTTAAGGGTGCATTGCGAGAAACTGTAAGCCAGGTGTTCGGCATGATGGCAGAAGGTTGACTATATACCCTACCCTCAATCTGACTGCACTTGGGTTTAATATCATG
Source organism: Carassius gibelio (assembly GCF_023724105.1). Classification (NCBI taxonomy): domain Eukaryota; kingdom Metazoa; phylum Chordata; class Actinopteri; order Cypriniformes; family Cyprinidae; genus Carassius; species Carassius gibelio. The sequence continues at coordinate 15,442,267 of NC_068406.1, forward strand.
CTGTCTGCCAGCAACTGTTAATGCCAAGAGGCTATCATTGAAAGGCTAATTAAGATTCCCGCAATGTTTTCCTATAAACTGTGCTGTTTCCCTGCCAAACGCCTGTCTAGCAGGGTGATGGTTGTGAACTGAGACTTCCCCAGCTAACATGCACTTTTATTGGCCACTTTAGGCGCACCTGTGCACACCTGGAATTCAACAGAAGCCTTTGATTTATAGCTGCCTGCTCATCTTCTTGAACCTACTGCTGGAGCAATGCAGGGAATGGGCCACAGAAGACTGGTAATGTCGACAATAAATGTCCTGGCTTAGCAACTACGTACTTCATCTTCAGATGTCATGATGGCCGTTGTGCCATCTCATCTTTAAAGCTTCCTGTATTTAATATGAAAATTGATAAAGCCTCTTAATTATCAACATCATCAAAACTTTGCTGAAAAACCTGTTGTATACAATCCGCTACATGCCTTTTGCATCTGTTTATAGTTTTTAGCAGTTAAAAAGCCTTGTAGTATTAACAATGAAAATAATTTCAAATTCTATACATGTTTCTTTTTGCTGTGAAATCTCTACTGATTTCTTAAAAAGTATATAAGAATGCATTTTATATTGTTAGCAATGTTTCAAGATGAACATTTACTGGACCGAAGCAACTAAGGTTTACTTGATTATCCATGCATCATGTTTTAGAAAAATCATGTTAAAAATATATAAAATATGACACATCAGGCTGTTCAAGAATATTTACTTATATCTTATTCATTCTATTCCATTGCATTATATGTTTTGCCCCACAATAAATACTAGAGAGCTTTAATCAGAAAACTTAGCATTTAAATATCATCTTACTGAGAAATATTATTGGGAGGTACAACTGATAATTTGGTGTAACAACTGATATTTATGCGTATTTATCTAAGCATTCTGCAATACCATTATAAAAAAATCTCAAAGATTTACAATTCAAAATATTAGAATATCATCTTACGTTCTGACCATAAATATAAGCAATTGCTCCAAATTGCATATTTTTGCTCCATTTGGGCTTCTAAATAAGAGAGTTGTTTTCTTTCTCCTTCAGTTTAGCATATTTTCCTGTGTTAAGCTATCAAAGCCTGATGTATCAAGTATGATACTCAAAAAAACACATTTGAAAACTTTTTTTGTCTATAGGTTTAATAAACTGTTCCATTTCCATTAATTATATATTATGTTTTAAGGGGTTAAATCACTTTAGGATCAGTGAGAAACACTGGTGACTTCATTGAGGTGAGATTATCTTGAGATGAGAGATGACTCTTTTGGTTAAGATGAGCTGCTAATTCAGTGCAGGTTACTAAATAGCTGTGTGTCATTCTTTTATTGGGCCTAAATAAATGCCTGCCCACTCTTCACAAGATGGAACAAGTCTGAAAACTCCCCTTACCCAATATATTAGTCATGCATAGTGCATAGTGCATAACTTTTCTTTAAAATATTTTACAACACAATCATACACGCAGCACAAGAGCAACACTCGAAATCTTCCACTGGCACACATATAATTTGCCAGTGGCATCCATTCATTTATGTTTGTGTGAGTGCCAGTGGAGCAACCATGTATATAGCGCAGCACAAAAACTTGCATGAAATTACTGATAGAATAGTTCATCCAAAAAATAAACATTTGAAAACTCTGCTAGTATTTCTATTCGAGGTGGTTACAATGAATGAAGACTAAAGCTCTGCAAAGCAAAATATACAAAAGCGCCATTAAAGTATCATAAAGGTGGCCCATAATCACTTACAAATGTGATAGTAAAAATGCTTTAAATTATTGCGTGATGCTTGTCAGAATTTGAATTCTCAGAAGTTAATTTCTAGTTACTTCTTGATCAGCTATAATTAATGTCTTACAGATAGCCTTCTGGTATATAGTGCTTGACCATAAAACTAATCCTTCAGTGACTGTAATCCTGTTGATGTGGTTATTACAGATCTGACACTGTGCATTAGGATTCTTTATTCTTTTCTTTGTGCACAGCACAAAATTTAGAATAGGAAACAATCTATGGTTGCTCAACAGCTGCACATCCATACATTTCTATAGTAATTAGGGGGGGAAACAGTATTAGGGTGCCATATAGCCTTTCATTTCAAGAAGAGCTTGACAAAAGGACATATAGAAAAGTCTACTCAAATTATGTCTCGTATCGGAGCCTGAGGGACAAAGGCTACTCGTTGTATTATTTTACAAAGGATTAGTGGTCTTACTGTTGACTTCCTTTGTGAAGAGAACTGCAAACATATATGTGTAGAATCGAGATTGCTCCTCAAACATAATATGACCTTTATTTTACATACTCTATGTGTGCCTGTGTATCAGAGTCCTTTGTATGACTTCTTTCTACATGTCACATGAGACAAAGATGGTTACAATCTATGTATCTCACCTCTATGGAACCACAACATTAGATGTTTGGTATAATAACAGAAGATTAAAGCTGAGCCTGTGATCATGGATAAAAGAGAAAAAAGTATTATGCAACAGGACTCGCTTGTATATGCAAATTAGAGCAGGATCTGTCATTAAGAAATTGTTTATTTAGTGTAAAAAACTATTCTTTAGTGTTTTTTAACGTTTGTTTTGCAATGGAAAAAGATGATGTTGTAACTCATACAATGTCCGATCTGCTCAAAACTTCACACATTTGATAAGAGTCCTGACCTGAACACATCTAAAGCCCAATATTCCGTTATAATCATAGCACCACCTGCTGGTAACAGGAAATGGCTTGTTTTGCACTAACTTAAACAAACAATGTCTAATCTGCACCAAACCTCACATGTTTGGTAAGAGTCCTGGCCCGAAGATATCTAAAGGCCAATATTCAGTTACAATCATAGCGTCACCTGTTGGCAACAGGATATGTCATGCTTTGTCATATGTTGTCAAAAGACCCGGTATTTCGGTACCAAGTCGGTACAAAAAAGGAATTAAAACGTTACGGTACCAGGTTTGCTTAAAGGTCCCCTTCTTCGTGATCCCATGTTTTAAACTTTAGTTAGTGTGTAATGTTGTTGTTAGAGTATAAATAATATCTGTAAAATTCTAAAGCTTAAAGTTCAATGACAAGCGAGATATTTTATTTAACAGACTTCGCCTACAAAAAAACCACCCGTTTGGACTACATCCCTCTAGTTCCTGCAGTAATGACATCACTAAAACAGTTTTTTGACTAACCTCCGCCCACAGGAATACACAGGGGGGCGTGGCCTTGTTGCGATCCAACGGAGAAGAGGAAGAGCTGCATTTGTGTTTGTCGCCATGTCGTTGAAACGCTGTTATTTTCATCTCGGAGTCCAATCATCTTTGTTTGGGTTTCACAGGGACGCTGTACTTGGAGATTAATGGTTACAATTTATGTTTAACTCGGTTCTCGAAAATTATAGTCCACATGTAAAACTATGTGCAGCACATTTTGCTGAGGACAGCTTGCTGAGGACAACTTCCTCTCAATCAGTTTATTGCCGGATTCGCACAAAGATTATTCTTGAAAGATGGAGCAGTTCCCACTTTGTCTGGAGAAGGCGTTGTTTATGGACCACAACCGGTAAGTGTATTTTATTGTTGAAGTTGGTGCGTTTAACAGTTTCTGTAACTTATTACACAAAGGGCAATGCTGTTTAGCTTTGTTAACTAGATGTTAGGGCTGTGCAAAAAAAAACGAATGCGATTTTCATTCGCATCTCGTCAGTAAAAACGCTCCTGCACATGCTCCTGCCCACTTGCTTCTCAAAACTAGCCAACAATCGCGTTTCCAGGAGGGCAGCGCACGCTCAGCTGCTGTCGAATCATAACACAGGAAAATACTGTGTTTTCTTATACGCGAAACATGAACACATGTTATATTGCACACTGTAAACACAATCAAAGCTTCAAAAAAGCGCGTAAAACGGGACCTTTAAGTACCAGTGGTACTGAGTACCCAGTCAAATTGGTTCTTGATGCGCTCTATCCCAAAAGCCATCCTCTTCCAGTGTTGCCAAGTCTGTGGTTTTCCTGCAGAATTGGTCTACTTTAACACTGTTGCCACAGGTTGTTTATCATGTCCGCGGATTGAAAAACAACCCCAATAATGTGATATTTAGCTCCTGGAATGCAAATTTTACCAGGGGAACGCTGCCAAAACACGTGTATTTTATCTCTGAAATGCGATTTTTAACGGGGGACCCCCTTTGAAACGCAATACGAAATGTGATTGGGTTTTGTTGTGAAAACCTGGAAACCTCTTCATAAAAGCAGTGTCGACGTCAAGAAGAGGAAACGCATCAATCTAACAAAACACCCCACTCAAGTGACAACACTACTTTACACTAACTCAAACATAGCATGTTCAATCTGCAACAAACTTCACATGTTTGATATAAGTCCTGGCCTGAAGACATCTACATTCACAACTTTAAATGCATATTGCTTACTATTCGCTGTCATCCTAATGCCACCAGGTGGTGGTGAGCCCAGGTGTGAAGGCCCTTTCAACACTGTTTGCAGCTTTAATAATTTTTTATATATAATTTGATCACCCTCATGTTGTTCCAAACCTAACGTGCATTTCCTGTACAACAACATAACTTGCTGTTTATGTATAATAATACAATGCATCAATTCGCGGAAGTTACGTTGCAACTTAGACCTTCGTATTGTAACCTTATCAAAGAACCTAATAATTAATATGAAAATATATATTCCAGATATTTAATATAGGCTATAGGTAATTGCACTATGATGGTTCATTCGTGAACAAATCCTTTAGATGAACGAATCACTCTCGTTTACGTAATCCACTGACTCATATTTCTCGTTCACTGAAGTTCCTCCCTCCACAGCAGCGCGCGAGCTCTGCGCTATTAGCAGCGCATGCGCAGCTCGGTGAACAGCTCTGTGGACTGTTTCATCCTGTCAAAGAGTTACTCAAGCATGTGACTTGTTGAATGTAGTGAACGAATAAGATTTTCTCGTTCGGGAACGAGTTGAATGAACTGATACATAGCTCCTTCGTGAATGAAATGAATGAGAGTATACAGGGTCAGTCAGCCAAGCATGCAAATCACGATCAGCAATCAGCAGATACAAAGCACAGTTATTGGTGCACATATGGGTGCGGGTTACCCGCGAGTTATGAGACGACCCGCGCATCACTAACGGACATGGTATCTGAGAACTACTTTTGCAGTTTTTTCTTCTGTTGTTTTGCTTATTTTCCAGTTGTCTGATCCAAGTCATACTAACAAGAAACTACAGTATGCTTCTAACCACAGGTTGAGAGCTGTAGTTCCAACTTTGTTTGTAAATGATTGTTCTGTGAAAAATAAGGGCTTTTCACACTTGAAATTGTTAACCCTGGATCATCCTAAACCCCGGATAAAGAGAATCCTGTGTTATCCGTAATCATGTTGTTCATACTATATACCTGGGCCCAGACAGCAATATAGTGTTGGCCCAGATCCGGCCCACATCTTGCCCGCGTGAAATCCAATCAGGCCGGATCTCTGCCGATACTTCTTGCTGTCTGGGGGGTTAACTGTTAATCCTGGGTGTTCATTAAGACGGTTCACACTGTACATTCCTAAACCCCGGGTAAAAGTTCTTATTTGCATATTTGCAATAACTGTAAGAATGATATTGTCTCCTCATCACTCCAGTCACTTGTCACTTTTCGTATTTCTTACTTTTCTCTTACTGGCCACTGTTTACACGACATGCGTTTCTTGTTACTGATGTGACATGAGCCTTGCAGCTCAATTTCTGATTGGCTTTCTGTTGCCAAGTGACCAGCAGCACCAAGCAAACACTGCTCCTTTTCACACTGAACGACCTTAGCACCGCAATACGGGGTTAACACCACAAATATTGTGCTAACCCTGCCCCGGAGCAGGGGTTCATGACCCCAGCTAAAAAGCGGTGCTAACAACGCTTTCAAATTATAGGTGTGAAAAGTTTCTTTATCTGGGGTTGAAAGCAGTGTTTAGAACAACGATAACCCGGCCAAATAAAATCTTTGAACTGTGTTGGCTGACAGATGTCTAAAATTGCGACAAGCCGTGTATTTGGGAAACACAGCTGTGTATCACATTTTTTTTTATTGCTAACTGTTCCATTTAACATAGGAAACATTTCATTTAGTGAATGAGAAGTGCGCTAAAATTTAAGAGAAATTGTGTCAAGGAATTGCCTTACCCAAACCTGTAAATATGGTTAACAAGATTCCAGCATTGAAATTACTAATCCTTGATAAAAAAAATAATCTGTTTATTTTGTGTGTGAGTGTGTGTGTTGGTGTATGTTTATTTGGAGGTTTGGGTGGTGGAGGGGATTTGGACTTTCACTTAAGACACATTCCAACGGTTGAGAGTTGTGTTGAGTTTTGAATGAGGCGTACGACACAGGAGGTCCCGCGAGGCTTTTCAAAGAAGCTGATCGCTCATGTTGCTATAGGAAATACCATCAAACTGCTCTTAATTACAGATCTCCCTCCCTGCTGGCCTCTCCTCATCATGTGTGGCATGTGTCTAAAATTACACTATATGTATAATGTCTTCCCAGACCTGTTCCAGCTTGTAACTCAACCCAATTTGTGGAATATAGAGCAAAAATATTGGTGGGATATTTAAAGTGCACAGCCTAGGTGGAGGTATGGTAGGTGTTTGTACATTAAAAGGCTGAAGTGTGCTTCTTTGCTTCATCTCTTTAGATGTGTAAAGAATGTGTTAATGACTCCAGTCAAAGACGACCTGAGCACTGGAGGCCAAACGACTAAGAAGGCTGTGAATACATCAGCACAGGAGCAGTTCCAACTTAATGCGGTGAAAACTGTAATTTTCAGAGAAAGGAACAGAAATAATAGCAGGATTATGGTGGTAAAGCAGCCATGTCCGTGGCCTAAAGCACAGGGATAAGTGAACATTTGCTCTTTCCGTGCCTCAAGTTCTAAACAGAGGAGGATGTTGGTTGCTTTTATTGGGGTTTGTGTGAAACACTTTCATCTACATGTTTGTATGATCTAAAGGTGTTTGATTGCTGCCTGTGGTATATGAAATGAATAGATAAACGGGTGGTTGCAATTGTTTCGTTTCTTAATATTTGGAATTGAGATAGTAGATCATTATCAGAGTCATACAATAGTATTGCCATAAACCTTTATAAGTCTAAATAAGCATTACAATAATATTGATAGTGTCAGAATAAGAATACATAAGTGTAAGATAGAAAAACCAAGGGTGAAGCATAAAAAATTGTTCAGCTTTGTGTTACTGGTCAAATTAGAATTATTAATTCACTCTTTTTCATCACCTCTACAAGAGCACAGTTAGTGAAAGGAATGTAGTCGATCATCTCTGATGGTCTCCTTGAAAGAAGAAATAAAAACATTAGGACTGTAGAGACAGCGCAAAGCATTGCAAGCCTGTATTTTGAACCGTTTGATGACAGATGAACTCTGCATCACTTATAACAATTGAGTCAGCCGTAAAAGGTATTCAATGACAAATGCAAGAGCAATCACTTAATTATTCACACCAATAGCTATACAACGGTACTTCAAGTTTTTTATGCTTGTAAGGTTACTGTACATTGCTTTAAAAATAATACTAATTCCAAAGTAACATTTCTTGGCTTATTCCAAGATTTAGATTTTTCAAATGAGTATTCAGATTTAGTGCATCTCCAATAAAAGCATTATTCAGCTAAAGATGATCACTTTATAGCATACTTTGAAGCCCCAAAGCAAAAAGCTTAATTATTCCTCTTAAAGTATTCAAGCAATAATTGCTATTTAAGAATCACCTACAATTCACCCTAGTTCAAGGCCAAGTGTTTGATTTCAATGCCAAAGGCACCAGTCTCACCCGAGTCCTGCATGATAAGTACGGCAAGCCAAGACTTTCTGGGCCCAGAGGGCTTCAAGGGACTTGCTGCCCTCTTTTTGGTACACCCCCCCACCCCACCCCACCCCACCGCACCACCTCCACCACACCCCAGAGATTTAAGAGCGTTCAGGAAACTTGAACAATGTTTTACTCTTTGAGTTATGTGACCTACCTGGCTCTGGGGCTTACTTGTTCGATATGTCTGAACTCCGACAAGTCATATTTCATAGTACAGTAATGACTCTGGTTATACTAGACTTTGGTGACTAAAGGGTCTCAATACTGTGCGTTCCACAACGGCATAACCTAAGTTATACAATTTTTGGATGACAATTCAATAATGATGCTTTCCAAAAGAACGTCTCTACCTTTAATCCCTTAAGATGCTTATGACTGCAGTGTTTGCTCACTAAGACAAAGAAAACCTCGGAGCGAGGCTTATTGAGAACTTAACGCATCATCAACTATGGCTTGAAATGTGTCTCATCATGCATGTCTACCGAGAAACAAGAACAAGTACACATGACAAATTCCATCGTTGCATAATACTTCTGTGACTCTTCAAACTGTTTGGATGTTCTTTCCATTAGCAGAAGATTTCTTTTCCCCATTTTTTCCAAGTAAGCTGCCATATTATGTAGGACACTTGGATCATTTATTGATTGTCAAATATGGATTCTGGATCAGTGATAAAAACCACTGCCTTGCATCTTCCAGTTCAATACGAGGTCACCTTTATGACACTGAAAAGTGAGGTGAATAACATAATGACTCTGACTACGTGGCTTAGTAATTTCAACTGGCAACACCAGCTGAGTACTGTTTCAATGAACTCACAGATCTGTCAAGCTCCTTCCAGAAAACAAGTCTGAACAAGCAACAAGATGCAGATTCTTCAGGGAAAAGAGTTTGGCTCAACTGCATGATTTCAAGGAGTGGCAAGCTTTTGCGTTCATACTATTGCAGCCATAGACAAGAATACAGACAGATGACATGTAAGTAATGTATATCACAAGGTCTCCAACATTGTTTGGTGGATATCAGGTAAATGAGTGGAAACAACAATACTGACAAGCTGAATTTTTGGCATAGGTGACACACTTGGTGATGATCTTTCAACTTGTCTGTTTGATGTTCTGACAACTTTGGCACATCAAGAAAGAGAGTGTAAGGGATCAGACCCAGTTTTGAAGTCCTATAATACAATTGCTCAGGTTGCACAGGCAAAGTAATTGTGTAGACTAGAGATACTATGACACAATGAATGGGCAGATTTTAGCCCAAAATCAAGTCGCTGATCTTAACCATTTTAGTTGTGCATTATATTTATCTTATATTTGTGAGCATTAACTCAATGTAAATACAATTTTGTTGCTAAATAATAAAAAAAAAAAATTAACTAACCTCTACATGGATTTCTTCTAAAGATATTTTGTGAAGTCATCATGATGGTCCTGGCCTGGTATATCTGTGCACCTGGCAATGGAGCAAGTTTAAGCAAACAGATGTGGGAAGCAAGTTCATATTTCTGAGGCAAAGGAAAATAAAACTGTTTCCCTCTACCCCTATTCCAAGTGGCGCATTCCCCTTTCCCAGGGTTGCCGCATGTTGCTTGTTACTGTCCCCCACTATCATTGTTTGGACAGCTTGGTCAGCTTCTTCAAGAATGGAAAGTTGATATTTAGATTGAAACCTTTGATTCACCATTTGCTGGAACAGTTAGAGCTCCACTTGGAGGAGGCCTTCAAATATTAAACATCAACAAAATAAAGTGTTTAGAATATAACTTTAAAATAAAATAAATATATAAATTGTTTTTGTAGATTCTGCATTTAACTGTTACCACCAGGATCGTTTGTGCATTGTCTTACTTTTAATAAATGAAATGCATGTGATGGTGCCTTTGGTTGCAGCGTCACCTCATACTATTTTTCAGCCTCTCGCACCATGAGTACTGCATTTTTGGTGCAACATCAAATTTGAAGCATTTAAAAATGTATCCTGAGATTCCTGCATTCTGCTCCATTCCACTATTTATAAATACAAGAATGTGTTCCATATGATTGGCCCATAATGCTATACGATTTTCCTTTTCAGTTCTGCACGTTTAGGTTAGTTGAGTAACAGAGCTTCATGAAGCTCCACTGGCTGCCTCCACAGTTCAGCGCTGGGTCAGAGGAGACTGTCCTTTTCTCTTCAGAAAAACACAGCTGGGCAGCCTGTACTGATGTCAGATGGAGACACAAGGAGATAGATGTTAATTAAACAACTCTTCCTGCACTGGATGACTAATGTGGAATTAAGTGGTGAGAGAAGATGACATTCTACTCACCGTTTCTAGTGAAGAGCATCAAGTTGAACCTAATGCGGTCGTTTAAAAAAATATCTTGAGTTTAAAATATGTTAGTTTGTCATGTTACATTGACTTTCGTGTTAATCCAACCCGATCTCACGGCAATTCGTACATATTTTACAAGGTGGCTTATTCATACGAATTCGTACGACCACATTCGTATAATTTCATACGATTTTTGCCAAATTGTACGTATTTTACGAGTTGCACAAATCGTATGAATTTGTACGAATGACCTACACCTAACCCTCCCCTAAATCTAACCGTTAGACAAATTGTATAAAATCGTACGAGTGAGGTCGTACAAATTCGTACGAATAAGCCACCTCGTAAAATACGTACGAACTGGTCGTGAGATAGCGTTGGTTAATCTTAATATAAGGAAGAGTAGAATCCGATAAACAGTGCTAGATAGAAACTGAGTACATGTCATCTGGATTACCTTACAAACTATAATTTCCATCATCAGTTTTTAATCAGTAATGGACTACAATTTGTAAATAATATACCCAGCACTGCAGACGAACATATTGAGTGAGGAAAATGGTATTCACCAGTTTGCCTCTCAGTTAGCATCTCTGTTCAGATCTCATCGTGGCAAGAGAAATCAGGAGCAGCCAGTACAGACCTGTTCCACAGAAATATACCTTCATCTTATGTCAATGTAAGTGTAACACTGTGCTGGAATGTCTACTGGGGTCCTGGGGGCCACTCTTCCATTCAGCAAACAATCACTGGCAGCTAATAAAGGAGGTATTTGTGTGATATGTCAGTGGTTTGTGTGAGGCTTAGATGGAATGAGATGGTGTGGGGAGATAGCATTCACGGCCTCTCCAGGAGGGGAAACATATACTATTATTACCAGAAGCCATTGTCACAGCGAGCTCTTTGAAATAAAATGTGGCATGGCACTGTCAGCCGATACTTGTGCGATCAAAACCCATAATAATTTGCAGCTCCTCAGGAACATTGATCTCCAGTTACTGGAGGAACGGCTACATTACTGTTAGCTATTCACAGTCGCCCTGTCCTGTCTGTACAGTGTTCCCAACTTAGCAATTTTGCTGCTAGATTTAGCATTTTTTATTTATTTTTTAAAGCACAAATGTATTTGGCAACTTGGCATAAAGTGACTCAAACAATAAAAAGGCATATGTTTTCCTTGTAAATTACACAAAAAGAGGAAACAATTGAACAGCTAGATAGCCAAGAAACACATCAGCTTGGACAGAGTTGAAGAGAAGTGCCAACTCATCATATGTGAATTAAGTTGCTAGCTGCAGTTGTTCAACAATAATTATTAATACTACACATTGTAGTATTAGCTTGTACCAGTAACTGATAAGTATATAAACTAACCACAATACACTGCTTAAAACTACAATTGTTCAGAATGTGTATAGTTTTAATAGTTTTGTTGTATTAAAAACATAAATAAATCTGATTATAAAATATCTGAACATGTTTTGTGTTTCCATTACTTTTACAAACAAATGAACATATTTCAAATAATTTTTTCGTGAGATGTCCAATAATTTTTATTTTAATTAAGAAATGACCAGTGATTTGAGGTATTTTTGACTGTGTATTCTACACAATGATTCGATTTGGCATTGTGGTTATTTAATGACTTCACTATGCAATTAAATCAATGTCATTTAGCAACTTTTCATAACGAATCAAACTGCATTTAATGTCACCTGAATTTTATTTTTAATTTGTATATTATGTTTATTTTATATATTATGTTTTGTAATTTTATCAAGAACAACTTTGAGAATAAAAAAGAAACATAATAATAAAAATAATAATAATACCTCTGCTACAAGGTTAGATAATAAAAATCAAAATTATTTGCAAAAGTATATCCATAAAGAGATTGTTTATAAAAAAATATAGTAACCAAACACCGTATTTAATTTGAGGGTCAGAAAGAGGGTAGAAAATGGTCACATACTTTAAGTGGAAAAGAGGAAGAAGTGTAAGGAGAAAAAAAAAAACGGAGTACAGAATATGCCCTGAAGACAGATTCAGATTGAAGCAATTAATAGAATAAATATCAGATATGACATGGATGGGATTTATAAATCCCATTGCACCTTCTGTTATCGTATGAACATGACTTCAGTGACACAAATATTTATGAGAAGAAATCATTTCCATTGTATGTCTGTCACTAAGATTTTGGGGCTAGTCTACACATGATTAAAAAAAAAACACTATTTGTAAATTTCCAAAACATGGACACACATAAGCTGTTTTACTTTCACTTCCCTGTAGTGTATCCTGAAGCTACAGACATATTAAAGCCATTTATCATCCCAACCAGCCAGAGATGGTGAGGGTGGTGATGGCTTTAGGATTACCCTAAAATATGATGTGGTTTTGAACATCATTTTTATTCTGCAAGGGACCAGCACTGACTTTTGTTGTGATTATTGTAGAATTAATTATGTTTTGCTGTGACAACCGGTTATGGTATACGTTTGTTCTTATAACAAACATCTTGGCGAGTCAATATAAATGGTTAAAACTGGTTTCAGTTAAAACCTTACGAACCTGCACTTTACAAAGATATTAAAAAAAAATGTCTAAATGTTGAAGGGATTACATGGCTAGACTGACATTGACTAGCTGTTTCTGGTAAAAAATATTGACTCTCCCACAGGGAGCTTGACTGATAGGTGATCTGAACAATCATAATTCCACCATTTTGTCAATAAACAAATAAGTCAGGAGAGTAGATTAACTTCGGTGGACTTAAACTTGAAAGATGTTGAAATAAAATACCTTATGATGTTAATTGATGTTTATTTTGTGCTTTCAAGCTGGTTTGCATCTTTGTCGCCATCTCTGTTTGAAACATGCAATTGCAGTTATTTGTGGATTTATCATCTTTATGTGGCTTGTGCATCGACAGATGAATGGTTTGAAGAGTATGCGTGGCTGTCAGTCACTGGATATTCACTGTACTTCAGAATCACAGATTCTAATTCTTGGAAGTATGACCCAAATAATTATTTTCCGAAGAAAATGTCATCTGAACATGTAAAGCCCCTTTCACACTGCCATTCCGGCAAATACAGGGGTAAAGTGTTCCTGCAATTGTTCCCTGGTCGCTAGATTTGGCACTTTCACACTGCCAGTGATGACCCGGTATATGTGCGTGCTTTCACACACAACCCTTGAAGATCCCGTAATGACACGTGACATCAGCGTGTGACGTGTAATGTACGAGTCGACAATGCTTGGCACGTTATAGTTTAACTGAAGCAAGCAAACGATCTCTGAGTCAGCGCGGAAAGTGAGGAACTAACTGATCTCTGCTTCATTACAGTTTGCACATATGTTTTCGTCGCGAATGTTGATCTTCCTTCAAAACAGCCGGTAAAAGAGTCGCACGATAACGCGCGTCATCACTTCGATACGGAATTAGATCTGGCTTTTGTTCACACAGCGCTCGTTCCGGATCGATTACCGCAATGTTACTATGTCCCCGACCCGGGTTCGATTCGGTAATCAATTCCGGGACGTGGTTGCTTTCACACAGAAGGCGACCAGGCAATGTTACGGGAATATTGCGGGTCCGACGTGCAGTGTGAAAGGGGCTTAAGTAACAGGTCTGCCACTTTTGTTCTGACCAACTGAGAAAAAAAAGCATTACAATAAATCACGCTATGAATAGTGTTTAAATCTAACGATCACTAAGCTCATATCACATCAAAGTGTGCACATAATTATTATTACTATACATTGTTCTCAAATTGTTAATGTTAATGTACTTAGTGTTATTAGCTTTAGACTATGGGTGAATCTTCAGTTGTCATTTGGACCTTTGATTGTCATTTGGACCTTTCTGGATTACAATCCTGATGGGTGCGATGGGTCAACTGAATCCAGACACCTTAATATTCACAATAGAGCTGTACAAACACAACAAAAAGTAAATGTTACTGCCAGCTTTAACTGGAAAGTACCAGAATGAAGAAGGAAATAAAGAAAGAACATGTAATATAGCACACTGCACCCCTTTCATAACAGAGAAGATACTGTCTCCAAGACCACAATGTGTGTTCCAAAAGGGACATGGTGTTATTTGTCTGACCAATTCAGCTACTGAACATTCACATCTGCAACTCAAACAAAGTGTAAATGAACTCATGATCTCATCACTCTGCTGATACAATTACGCCTTTTGGCAGTCGCATCAGCATATTTCCAAATTAAGCAATGCTTTCCTTGGTAACTATTATACAGCTAACCTTTATTGTTTGTATGTATGTCTATGGAACAATTTATGACTATGTTTTTGGATGCAATTTAAAATTTCACGTTTATGAACAAATTTCCTGAATTATTCAATAATTGCAAAGTAATTGGTCTATAGCTCTATGGGATGACTGATCCAATCCAAAACACTGGCATAATAAATTTAATTTAATAATAAATAAGCCTTGCTTAAATTTTTTCACTGGCCACTTTGTGCTCATCATCTTCCCAAAATCAACATCATAGAAGTCCAACCAAGCCCCAAAAACGTCAAGATGCTGAACAAAAAAGCAGTGTCTGTTCAATCTCTACCTGTGTGCTTCTGTTGGGTTAAGCCCCTTTTAATGCATGTAAAGGAGGCAATAATTTTTTAGACGCTCAGTCTTGCTAAGCGTGATAAAGCTGCCTGTCACATTTTTGTCCCTAACTACAACAGCTCCCATTCAGGCCTGCGTCAAGCATCTCAGAGAGTGCCACACAGTCACCTCTTTCCGGCCTTCTCTGCATTTAAATGTGATCAAATCAAAAGGTGACTTTCCCTCACAGCTGGGCAGTAAAGCGGATTAGGTCAGAGCGACAGAGTTCCCCCTGAATCCTGAGAAGGGTGAGAGTGAGAGTGTGTGTCCGTCGGTCTATGTGACTGTGGGAGAGAGAGAGTCAGAGAGACAAAAAGAAAGAGAGAGAGAGAGAAGAAATATGCTTGCAGCCAAACAGCAAAGGCTTGCTGCATTTGTCAGACTCCCATCGTTTCCAATGGCAGGAGGCCAATGATGGTGACCTGCTTTCTAAAGGCTCGTCGTCAGTCTAGAATCTATAATGAAGTTGAGCCTATTGATCCAATCCTACTCACTTACCCTCGTTTCTTTTCACAGTTCACATAATGGCTTAAATGTTTTAAATATAAATTGCACTTTGTGAATAAACTAATTGTGTGGACTGGTTCTAAAACTATCTCCAGGCTTGTTTTTGGGAAAATAACCAGATCTTGGTTTAAACAAGGCACTTGAAAGTAATTGGCTGACGGCATGTTCCACCATTCATGGGGTTTTTATAAGACAAAAAAGGATGTGTTTTCATAAACTACTATATGTTCTTGAAGTTTAGCTCTTGCTGTGTACTTGGTGAACCTTTTCCCAAACCTTCCATTGGTCTAATCTAACTTAGATAAAAGAAAGCAAGCCAGAGCGAATCTTAAGGCAGATACATGTAGAAATGGGAGAAAATAATTATTTTGAATCAATATCAGTTTAAACTTAAACCACTGTACTTGCTTTGAAAATGATTTGCTAGTTCTGCCAATGATTTGATTGTGGGGAATTCAGTCAGGCATGATATGTGATGTAGAGAGCGGAGGAACATTTCAAGTGTAACAGATCAATATTAGTGCACCCAGCTTTCTGCATCGACTAGAAAATTAGGCTGTTGCTTCTAAATGTCTTAATGTTCTAATGATCTGCTTTCCCGTGTCCCCAACATCCAAGGTCCAGGAACAAGAGTGCCATCTGCAGGCTGTGTCTCCCCAGACACCATAAGGGGTTTTCTGAAACTTAATGAGCATCCATAAGAATCTGTCAAATTCATTCAATCTGAATAGTCATAAAACTATGAACTGACTTTTTGATGTGTGAATCTCAAATGATCGGAACGGTTGTAAATTAATTATGAATTAACTTTTGATGTGTTAAAGACTGAATTTTATCCTGCTGCTGTTTTCAACAGGTGGAGGCATGGTGTCAGACAGGTAATCAAGACAGGAACTGAAAGACATGCTGGGACATCAAAAGATATCAGCTAAAGTTTAAAACGCACCATACAGGAAGATCTTTGGAGGCGTAAACATGATAATTAATGTACATGACATGCCTCCTTCAGTGGTGCTGACAGATATAGCGTCCTTCAGAGGGTATGCGCTCTTAATTATTATTTGGCACGCACCTGACAGAACAAAATAAAAGGTCATGTAAAGTTGGTGTTCGCACTATTCCTGAATTAAGACACTCGTAAATGTCTTCCTTTTTTTTTTTTTTTTTTTGTGATTTTTGTGGTCTTTTTGCAGCATATAGCAACTAATTTCATTTTTGTACAATTTATATAAAATGCACTAGCATATACAAATGCATAAATCACAGAATAATCTGCTAAAATGAAACACCTAAAAGCACATGCAACATGTTACACTGCATCCCTTCCATAATGAACAAGTCTGTAAATCTGCATTGTGTTTCCTTTCCACAGAGAATACACGTGGAACATGAGCGACTGATTCAACTACTGGACTTTCACATCGGTAACTCAGAAGTGTGCATTAATCTCATGACTCTGCTGATATAATTAAGGTTTTGGCAGACACCCAGACGTACTTCCAAATTTGTTATGTTTTCTCTGGTTTCTATTGTACCGCTTCCCAGCCACTTACTACAGAATAAATGTGACGGCTTGTTTGAATTTGCCATTGGTCACATTGAGTTAATCTGCTTAGAAAAAGCTAAACTAAAATAGTCCATGTAACCACCTGACACACATTTTCAAAAAGCAGCTTGTCATATCATCACAGTTCGAGTTTACTTTGAAGTCTTTGATGTGTTAAACTTGGTGGTCTTTGGTTGTTGTTTACAATCCAAATCAAAGCTTTCCGCCTGGTACAGTGTCCAACGCTCACCTGTCACAGCTGTGTATACACCTGTCATCACTCCACTGTCACCTGGCTGCTCTGTACACACACACACACACACACACACACTGCCAAATGCTGTAACATGACTATGCTCCTCAGAGGAGCAATTATATCCCTTTGGAGTGCATGAATGGTTATTCAGCGCTTACATTATGAGCATTAAGGGTACAGTTCAACAGCAGTGTAAAAGACCATTTCCAAGTTTTTAAATGTCTTTTAAATCGTTTCATTTTTTACATTACCTAATAAAGGACCTGGGATATTTTATAGTTTATCTATAATCTAGATAAAATATTTTCTTTTCCTTATCAATTTTGTTAATTCCAATGAATAAAAAAGCACTTTTACATCTGAAAATCTCTAGGACAATTCTTCGGATTGAAGATTTCAAAATGCTTCTGAAGTTTACAAGGAAAAGCACTCTCACCTAAGGGCAATTCTTTATCAGGTACAGCAGACATTTGTGAGCAGACTACAGTTATATTGCTCTGATGGCTGACATATGTTTGCGCTGACAGTGAAAATATTTCTGCCTTGTGGACATGTATGTGACTTGAGCTTGCTCTTCAGTTAGTTTTGACATTTTGTGTTATAACTAAATGTGGAAAGTGGGAATCCCAAGAAGTATGAATTACAGGCCTGAAACTAGACATCAATAAAATCTATTCTTTACATCCTGTGCAGTAATTAGTCACCCAGATCTATGGCCGAAGATAACATCAAGGAGGTGCATGGATGGTGATAGTGTTGTAAAGAGTGAGAGGAAGATTCCTCAGACAATGGAATGTTTGCTAACAGACAAGGATATCTTAATTAAGCATGGCAGTCAACATGAAGCACTACAGGAGCAGCGTTCAGCTATAGGCTGCATCGAAGCAATAGTCCTAAATGTTGAAAGACTAATGGCACTAGTTTGAACTACCCAGCAGGTACGGTTTGTCCATCAACAGCAGAGGTAAAAGCCTGAAAACTGGATACCTGAGAGCTACACTCAATCTACTACTGTAGCAAGACATTAAAGGGGGGGTGAAATGCTATTTCATGCATACTGAGTTTTGTACAATGTTAAAGAGTTGGATTCCCATGCTAAACATGGACAAAGTTTCAAAAATTAAGTTGTACGTTTGAAGGAGTATTTCTGTTCCAAAAATACCCCTTCCGGTTTGTCACAAGTTTCGGAAAGTTTTTTTCGAGTATGGCTCTGTGTGACGTTAGATGAAGCGGAATTTCCTTATATGGGTCCTGAGGGCACGTCTGCCAGAAGAGCGCGCGCTACCGTATAGCAGAGCAATGAGAGCACAACAGACTTCACTGATCAGAGCGAGAGCGTCGCGAAATGTCACAAAAGGAGTGTGTTTTTGGTTGCCAGGGCAAGACAACCCTGCACAGATTACCAAAGAAAAAACAGCATTAAGGGACCAGTGGACGGAGTTTATTTTTACAGAGCATCAACGGAGTTGTGCAAGTGTTTGTTCCCTGCATTTCGAAGATGCTTGTTTTACAAACAAAGCCCAGTTTGACGACGGATTTGCGTATCGTTTATTTCTTAAGGATGATGCAATCCCACCGAAAAAGGGTCACGATTGTGTGTTGGAACAGCAGGCGGTGAGTAAAACTGCTTAAAATATCTCTGCCTCCTTGTTAGTGCGTCCGCCTCCTATGCCGGAGACCCGGGTTCGAGCCCCGCTTGGAGCGAGTCGTTGCTGCTGCTGCTCTCGTTCAGTTTCAGCCCCGGGATATGATTCTGGATCATAAATAAACGGCTGAATCTGACTGTAATCCATGGTTTGTTTTGGATGATGGTTTTGTCCTCACGATAATGTCACAGCTTCCAAACGCTCTCAACGCAAAAGCCTACTCGCGCTCATGATTCTTTAGCTCCGCCCACATGTCACGCCTCCAGCCGGTCGTGTTTTTCCGGGAAAAATCGGTACAGACTATCTTTCTCTTATGAATATAATAAAACTCAAGACTTTTTGGAGTTATGAAGGATGCAGTACTACTCTATAGGTACTCACGATTAACAGGATATTGAGTGAAAACTAGCATTTCACCCCCCCCCCCCCTTTTAAAGATCTGGTTCAGTGGGGATAATAGCAGTGACAAAGTTCGGTTTCTGCATCAAGTGTGCATAATCCATCTGATTAGATGATTCACACTTTCAGTCTGGCTGTATTTTTTTACAAGTTACCTAAGGCTGTTGCAAACCTGCTGGAACATGGAGTTTTAATATGTCATTATATCATATATCAAACGTTTTTTGTCATTATATTAAGGCTGATTAATCACCACACTAAATTTCTCCGTAGACGTGTGATCTCTTTAAATATCAAAGGTCTCAATCAAAACATATTTACACACTACCAAAAAAAGACGTGTGAAGTCATGGAATGAACAATTATCTCCAGATGCGCCCTTCGAAAGAAAGGCATGGGGGAAAATGGGAGGTTAGGTGTTGTTGTGATGTTAGCTTAACACACCTTGAAGCAAAATATTTAGCCTCTTCATTTTCCACCAGGATTTTGTTGGCTGTATATAAATAGTCGTGTAATTTTATTTTCCACCCTCATCATAGATAAGTCAAGCGTTTGCACTGACACAAGTCACACATTTCAGGCCATTAATCAGATTTAAAAGAGCTGTAAACGGTGAAGCACCACCCATGAATATTAGAAAATACATGCCCGTATTGCACGCAGTCCTCCAATATCAAAGGTGTGATCAAAGATCACTCTTGACAGTATATCTGGTCTTTGCACGTAAAGGCTTTGCACTGATTTCTATATCTGCCCAGGTTACATCATGCTCTGTTTTCTCATGGAATTTCTCATTGGAATTTAGGGGAATTCAAAGGGGATCTGAAAAGACAAGTGAGTCCAGCAAGCAGGTACCTCAGCCACAAATACTGAGCCGAGGGGTTGTGGTTTTCTCAGTGGAAACAGCAGGTAATCTCAGTGTGAGGCTAATTATCCCTTCACAAGCACGATGGGGCCAGACAACAGGAAAATTACTGAGCAGTCTAAACCCATCATGGGTGAGCGCTACACTGGCTCAGTAGCTCATCACACAGCCGTTAGGAGCTGGACGGCACTCATTTCATGCAGGTAGTGATGAAAGAACTGTCACTTTCTGATGCCTCTGATCATGGAGGATAAAAGCAGTATGAAAGAAACAGGTGAAATAATGCAAAAAAAAAGACAGGACCAAAAACGTGACCGGTTTCAGGCAGAGGTCTATGGACATGTATAAAACTTAAATGAAAATTCACTAATGACCTAGCAGGCATAATTTATATGTATCAGTTAAAGCGTTGACACTTTAGTATAGAGACTAATTCTCTCTATTAGCTAGTTGCTGATTAGCATGCCTATTATTAACATATTGGCTGTTTATTATTATTTATAAAGCACATATTCTGCATGACCATAATCTACATCCCTAATCCTACCCTATACATAAACATAACAACTAATTACTATTTATAAAGCACATATTCTGCAATGTCCATAATCTACATTCCTAATCCTACCCAAATACATAAACATAACAACTACCTCACTAACTATTTATAAGCAGCAAATTAGGAGTTTAATGAGTTTATTTAAAATTGAAAGCTATCAAGGTCCTTCCAACAGTGCATGATTTCCCATTGAATATCCGAACTACATCACATGTGGACTTTAAAATGCATTGCTGCTGTAGTTTAATGTTGTCTAACAAGACTGAGATAGTAAATGTTTTTGAATGTGTGAGGGTGGCAGGTTTTTGAGTTTAATGAGAGGGGGGAATGACAGTGTTTGACAGGCCCCTGCTTAATATCTATATTCAGGAAGTTCAACACCTGGTTTATGTCATTCATTTTCAGCACGCTGTCCACACTGGCTCTGTGTTTGTGTGTGCATATTATTATTATGTGTGCAATTACCATGTCTTCATCTCACAGCTTCTTGTGACGAATCTCACATCGACATGCCATTACACCATCAACTTTCTATCTTTCAAGAGAGATTCTAATTGATTTAATTTCCTTAATTATAGATCATAACCTCGTAGCTAATGACAGAGCAGTCTGCATCTCTTTGAACCGAGATCACTATCACCTGACAGATGGATAATGTCTATATGCCCTGGCCTTAGGGATGCACTGCTAGACCACGTTCATTCATTCACTCTTATCAGATGGTCATCAACTCATTTACATCCTGGATTTAGTAATTACTCTTAAAAATTCAAAATCAGTGTGCATCTACAGGTATATAATTATATGCTGGGGAAAAGCAGCATAAACAATAATTGTAAGGCATTTTTAGACAGGCATGTTGGCTTAGTCAGCATCATATCTTAAACTGAACTAACTGATTAATTGAATGCTTGTCATTCTCAGTCTCAGTGCCTTGTTCAGACAGGCAGTTGTTTTTTTTCTTTTCGTTTGTAGTCTAAACAGCATAAAAACACCTGAAAACTCATTTAGAAACACAAGGAAAAACCAGTTCCATAATATGGTAAAAAACATAATCAAACTTTTTTTGTATACCTTTAAAGTATAAATATCAGTATCAATTTCATTTCAGAAGTGACAAATTTACTTACCACACAATATTGTCCAGATACACTCTCTCACATACTTTACACATAGTTTTTTTAAATACGCTTTCATTATATTACAAAATATGTTATATTAACTATGTAGTGTACATTCAATAAGTGAACAAAATTTCTAGATCTGTTTTCTCTAGGCATCATACTTTCACTTACATCATCACTAGAGCAACCGGTGATGATACACCTGCTATCGACTATAAAAGGATCAGTTTTCATCGCTTGCAAATTAACAAAGAAAGTCATTCTTAAAGTACAAATATGGAAACCAAACCGGATGTGTGAACAAAGACGTATAAAAGAGCAGTGTCCTCATCATTGCACATGATTACAACAACGTTCCTGGGGAAAAAAACAGCCAAATGTTTCCATCTCTCACACACCAAAGGGATTTTCCTTTCTCTAGCGCTGTACAGCCAACCCCAATACTCCCACTAGCTATGATACTGATCTTCAGCTCGCCCAGATTAAGACCAGCCCCTTCCGTACAACAATGTTGCCTTTATCTTTTCCATAGTGCCTGGGATATCTGAGTGTCTGTCAACAGATTCCCTTCCCCAGCCCCAACTGCAGTCAGACAGGCCTACAGGTCACTCGCTTTCTCAGGTGAGTCTCACCTGCTAGTGAACTTTCCATTACCTCTCCCTCTCCTTCTCTTTTTCTTCCTGTCTTCACAAAGCAAACAGTGAATTCTACCTCTCCACCCCCAGGCGGTCATACTTCCACTGCCTAATATGTTTTTACATGAAGCTTTTAATCAAGGTGGGAGATTGTTCTGCCCACGTGCTATATAAAGAGACTTATCTCTAGAGCAGCGGTGGTATTGAATGGGTAAATCACGATCAGGAATGGATTCATCGGTTTCATGCCAGTAGATTGGAATTTGGGGAAAAAAAACGTCCCCTTAATCTTTAGACCAGAAATATGTCCATGCAGTTTTGGTAGTATGATAAAAACTTCAACCAATCACGTTTATCGCTATGAAAGTATTTCACTTGTTGGCTGCCATTTCTCAGACATGCTCTGACTCAGGCTTTGAATGTGCCTTGGGGTGATGAACCGTGACTTCTGCCTCACTCAGTCAGCTTTGATGTGGATTAATCAATGGAAAAACCCCTGTGAACAAGGACAACGAATTATTATTCAAATATTTTGACCTCTTTTTTTCTTTATCACCTTTTCTATTGCTATTTTATTATGTTTGTAGAATTTAAACATAATATCATATTATTAATAAAACCCAGATAAATAATACATAAAACTAACATACGGGGACTTCATATAGCCTATGAAATATGGATGTGCAAAATTACACATTTTTACATTACATTTTACATTTTTATGTGCACACCTGTTTAAACCTGTAATTTTAAAATGATTGATATGAATTTTTTTTTCTATGTTGATTCTACAGTCCAAATTGTGCTAGATTAAAGTGTGTTAAACTGCTAGTACAGAGCACCTTTAAAAAAAAAAATTAAATGCATAATTAAATAAATAACTGAACAGAAAAATAGTCTCACACAGTCATTACAAATGCATAGATTTCTTTGCTAATGCTTTACTCAAAGACTTTATGTATACTGCATTGTAAATAGTTATTAAAGGGTATAATGCATTATAATTATTCACAATTTGCCTTGTCATACATTATATGTTATCATAAATAATTATAACCAAATTTAAAATGCATAGTGTGTAACAATTCATTGATAAGTGTTATAATGTGTTAACTGTGGGTTAAAATTATTAATGAGATCGTACAACGCTTTATGAGGTGCATTACGAGACATAATTACTGCATTAAAAATATTTTATTATGCATTATATATAAAGGCTTTAAGTAAATTGTAGCCTCTTCTTCTTTCTGTGGAACACACACAAATATTTTGAATTAGGGTGGTAACCAAACTGTTTCTCTTCCTATTTACTTTTTCACTGAATCACTTGTCTATTTAAGGTAAGTCAATGGCAACCAAAACTGTTTGGCTACCAGCATTCTTCAAAAATATCTTCTTTTACCTTCCACACAAGAAAAAAAGTCATACAGGTAACATACTGTAACATAACATGAGTAACATGAGCGTGAGTAAATGATAACAGAATTTTCATTGTTGGTGAACTACCTCTTTAACAAAACAGCAACAGCAGCCATTCTTATTTAAGCAGGCAGGTGAAACTCGGTAAGCAATTGGGTAAACAGGTCAGTATGTACCACAAACTGGTTCCATACCTTACATCAGACTAGAGAAGTCATATTTCTTTTATTCACTCTGCCAAAGCAAGGCGCATCAAAGGATATTTGCAATCATTGTGAACACACATCAGCCAAATCAAATTAGTCTCCAGTCAGACATCTCCAAATAATGATCACACAAAGCGTCATTACCTGGGAGCCAACCTGATGTGAAGCATGAAAAGGCTAATCGTTTTTGATATCTGAACACCTTTACATTCTCTGCCTCTGCACAAGATGAAAGAATGCACCTGAGCACACTTTATTGGTCAGAGGATCGGAATGAAGCCTGGAGATGAGCTAATGTGAAAACAAATTATTTCACCTCGAAGCAATTCCTAACCCTTAACTCTAAATATGGGCATTCCTATATGATACCTCACTCCTGAAGACCATCCTGATCCAAAGGAATACCAAGCCACCTCTATATGATCAAATAACACATTGTGCTTATTAATGGTGTATGAATCGCAAACATGGGCGAAGAGAATGTGCCGCAGCTCATGTTAATGGATGAAGCTGGGCATGTTATTTAGAGCGAACATTTGAAGGCTGCTTTGTACCACTGGACACTGGTGGAATGCCTCAGGTGCATTGTGCAATAGTCTCCAGTAAAAACACTGTGTGTGTGCGTGTGACCCACACATGCATACACACACAGTGCATGGTGTAAAGTGGTCATGCATCCCGACAGATCTGTCACCAGCTGCTTAGAGTGTTGCTCAGTCGATGATGGCTACCACCACTGCGCTTTGTGTTCCGCCCTGCAGCCACACAGACAGGCCTGATTCTTACAGTTACTCTCTGCATGGAAAACTCTTTGTTTACACCTGCAAACGCATACCGCAGTCTCATCATTACCATCATCGGATGTATCAATTGCATGCTGTAGGCATAAGAACTGGTCTTAATGCTCAATAAATTGCTTTAACATTCATCACCTGGGCTGCAATACTCTGCAGTGTTGATTTAACAGAGCAATATTCTACATTTTTCCTGTTTGGGGCACATGGCGTAAATCACCTAGCAGAAGAAACTAAGATTAAAAGCTTCCTCCTGTAACTGGCCGCAAGTTGTGCCTATCTGACGGGACGTGTTGCAGCACAGGCTGTAACCCAAGGAAGATTCCATCGTAAAGGAGAAAACAGCTTTTTACAATAACAAATTATTGAAATTCGCTCAGTATATAAGAATATATATAGTTTGGCAATTTATACTTGTAATCACAAAATAACTTAGAAATATTTTAAGTTCATGCTATCTTTTTTGTCACTGTTTTAATTCATACCATTGTCTCTTATTTAATTGTTCCAATCTTTAAATATATATTTTTTAACTTTTTAGAATTTACATTACAATTCAAGTGACAATAAATAAATAAAAATATAATTATATACAAATCATAATATTTTAAAATATTGTATTTTTCAACAAAGAAATGAAGCCTTTTTACTAAAGCCTTTAACTTTTGAAAATATAGTATATAAAGTATAAATCTAAAATATCAAATAAATTAATTGTTATTATTATTATTAATGGTAATATAATAAAAAACATGAAATATACAGTATAAATATGTAAAATATATAATAGTATACATTTTTATACTTCAGATTTTATAAATTAAATATGTTTATTTCCACATTTTTATATTTCTACTTTATTAAATATATATTTAAATGAAATAAAAAAAAAATAGATTTCAGTAAACTCAAATTTAGTAAACAATTACGAAGGTTGTGTGGAACTTTTTTAATCACATTCTTTACTATTTTAACATTGATAATATGTGCCCATCAAATCATTTTAATGGATTCTCGCATTATGATATTTGGCATTTTACTTATGATTTTATGTGTGAAACTTAATTTGAAATATAATTTGCACTTTAAAGTGTTACAGAAAAACATGAGTCTGACACCTGTAATCATAACCCTATGTATCCACTGGAATGACCGACTCATTTTTCAGACCACTACAAACACATGAAACACTGCTATGTTTGCCCGGGGTCTGACAGTGGGCTTTGACTGAGATTTGGGGGTAATGTAGCAGCCAGTCTGAGCCTCTGAGAACCGTGACACTAAAACAGGCGGAGCGCAGACTGTGCACCACACAGAGAGAGAGAGCAGCATCCGTCACCACCACCATTACCCTTTGTTGTAGCCAGTCAGGTGCTGAAAGTCTGGGTTAAAGAGCATTCACCAAGAGGTAGTTCTCTTCCCTTCTCCGATTTCCTTAATCCCCAAATTAATTCCCTTTTATAGAGGCTCTGTAAAGTGAAGGATATTTTTGTATCAATTACAAAGCAGTCGGTTTTACTTAAACAATCTAAGAGCACTAACCTCGAGATGGGAGCAACTTTTAGACAAAGCCAGTCTGCAGGGAAATTGATTTCCTGAAAGATTCAATGTGATTTTCTTAATTCTGAAACATTCTAAACACTCCTAAACATGCTAAGCTTCTACAGGGGTTTAAGAATCAACAACAGATTATCATTGGACAGTATGATGGCTTATACTTTTTAATGGTAAAATGTGGCAGCCAGCAGTTTTGCTATCAAATGGCAGATACTCTATATAGTCACAGCTATCTGTGGACAACTTACCTTTTTATCAATATTACTATAGTATTACCAAATTATTATTTTCTTTAAAAATATCAATAGCTATGTTTCGATCCAAAGATTTTAATTCAATTTAAATTTTATACGCAAAACTGGAATATCGCATAAAACATTTGTGAATAAAACACCATTTCCATCCAACAAGTCAAAGAGACCACTTAATATAATAATCTTCATATATGGCAAATTACTTGCGCTTGAGTGAGTGAGTGAGCAGACGAAACACAATAAACACTGTCAACACTTTCAGAGGTGGACGCTGCTGTTTGGGAATGCAGTCGTGTAAGACAATTATACAGAAATAGGCCTACTTTGATGACAGACTTTCAGAATGACAAAAACAACGTTTCAGGTGATGTGCATCAAGATTGGTCCATGGGTTAGTCAAGTTATCCTGTCCCATCGTGCAAAGTCACATGACATGTTTTGGTGCGCAAGGTGGAATTGATTCGGTAAATGTGTTTCCATCGTAGTTTATGTTAAACATGATCAGATAAAAAGTTTATCCTACTCAGTTTTTATGCACATTTTTAGAATGTATGCATCTTGGGTGTCTCCATCTAGCGTTTTACATGCAATATTCCAAAATGCCCATAGAAATAGGTGGATTAAAATATAGCTAATTACCCAACCTTTGAACACTACTTGTAAAGAAAAGTGATGTCCGACTTGTTAACAAACTGAAAATTTTAATCAGAATTGCACATGCAGATCTTTCAACTAAAGGAACTAAAGATTTTGTTTACGAGGAAAATTGCGAGGAAAAAAAACTGAAGCCATTTGAAAGAACCATCTTAATGAACTATTCACTTAAATGAATCAGACTTCCCAACACTGGTGCAGAATATTCACAATGATTACAATCACAAAATGTTATCGCCCATCGTCGAAAAACATTTGAAATTCATTTATTCTTTGTACATGGCCACAGTTTGCTGAACATAAAGGCTTAAGTTGTCTGCAAGCACATAAACCACAAACATGCAAAAGGCCACCCACAAATATTTCTTTCATAACACAGTTCCCATCTTTGCTGATAAGCTCAGAGCCAAAGTAAATACGAACTCACTTTTCCACCTGCCCAAGAACTCGAGAGTAAATAGTGCAAGTGTGCGCAAAGCAGCTGGTCAACATTGTGTCTCTGATATTCTGCTTGTAACTAATAATGGTAAAGTCAAGTATGTTGTCATTTGGGGGTGAAAAAAACTGAAGCTGTGAATGCACAGAACTATATTTTCCATCCACATTCCAGAAGGACGATGATAATATTTATAGGGGCACCGTTAAGATTGCATCCTAACTTTTTTGGTCTTTAAATCATGCTGAAGATAGATTTGTTACCTGTCCAGCAAGCTGAGGGAGGTCCGTGACCTTTCATTCACTGAGAGTTTTATGATCTGTTAGGTTCAGCTCCCAGGAATGTTTTGATTTAGCACTTGTAATTTCATTATCAAAGGTCACATCAAAAAAACTGAAGCTTTATTAGTTCTACCTAAAATCCCTTTATCATTCAAACCTCCCTAATTATACCTGCTCTGACTAGCTCTCAGTTTTCCCCTGTGAAAGATGAGTCATCTCGCACCAGACAAACAGTATCTTCCCCTGATGTGATGATGACTATTACATGAAATGGATTCTTGAGCTCCCGTGGCTTATTTAGTAAACAGAAGAGCGCAGATGCCTGCCACTCAGGTTAAAAGAGGGAAAAATCCTCAAGCTTCTTTTCAAGGGGAGCAGAGGCGGAGTGTCTTAGGGCCGTGTCGAAAGACATCTGATGGAACGGAAGCATTGGCAGGCTTTGTTGTCTGGTCGGGTGGCAACCCATCATTCCACTCTGCAATGACCCCTAACGCAATAACCTTGACTTAGACTTGGACTCCTAGGTTTTTTAGTCTGGTTTCGATGCACGAGAGTCACTATATGCAATGGCTTCAAAAACTATTTTGGTGTTTAAACTGTATGAATGTTATTGCATTAGATTAAAAGAAAATAAAGAGGCATCAGTCAATATATGAGCTTTTCTCAGAACTAACATTTTTATGTTTTATAAACAAACTAGGTTATTTTAGTTGAAATATTAAGTCAAGTTCACAGAGATGTCTTAGCAGAGTAATCACAAGTGCAGTTCATCACATTAACTAAGTGTGAAAGGCCTAATGTCCGACAGCCACAAAGTTCTGGTTGAATAGTATATCTACAGTATATCAAAATTTGAAAAGTAGATCTATTACTTTATCATCTAAAATCTAATAAACTTCTTTTTTTGTGCTTTTAGAGCATGCTTATGCTATCTATGTTGTTAACTAATGCAGTGACATTCATACATTTTAAATGTGGCTTAAATGTCAAGATACACTATTGGGCCACTTATAATCTGAAAAATTGCACAAAGCTGTAGCTTTTTATATTGTAGATTTAAAATAAATTCTAATAAATAAGACAGATTCCCAGAAATGTTGGATAACTCTGCAACTACGATTGAAACACTGGTGGAATTCCTTGTCAAAGTGTGAAGCATGCACTGAGAGAAAGCACTTTCCTCTGCACAAAGCACTGTTTTTGGAGAGGAGAAACTGGAGGATTGATGATCCCAGCTGAAAATCATCTCCCACATTTGGCTGGGGTTCAAAAGCACAAATAACCATGGAAACTGCTGGCTCAATGATCCGCATGTTGGTTTCGAACACACCGGCTGTGCAGTACGTGGTTGGTACAGTGCTTCACGCATAGTAAACAGACTGAGGACTTTCAGGACATCCTGGGAGGCAAGATGGACCCCAAGAAAAACATTCAGCATTTCTCAAACGAATACTGAAAGAATACTTCAGATTATGTGTATAAATAACAGGCTAGTAATATATTGTCATAATAAAGTATTGTCATAGTGTGTTCATATATATATATATATATTACAGTGTGTTTATATATTACATATTACATACACATATACATATCTTTTAACAGCAAAACAACCAAGCATATATTTTTTATAATAATAATATACACTTATAATATACAATATAAGATATAGAATATATTAATAGGCACTACCAGTTAAAAGCTTGGGGTTAGTAACTCTTTGGCGAAGTTGTGGCCTAGTGGTTAAAGAGTATGACTCCCATCCCTGGGGTTGTGGGTTTGAGTCTCAGGCCGGCAATACCATGACTGAAGTGCCCTTGAGCAAGGCAGCGAAACCCCAACTGCTCCCTGGGCACCACAGCATAAATGACTGCCCACTGCTCCAGGTGTGTGTTCACGGTGTGTGTGTGCACTTTGGATGGATTAAATGCAGAGCACGAATTCTGAGTATGGGTCACCATAGTTGGCTGTATGTCACTTCACTTGCACTTTTTTTTTAAGCAGTGGCACTATTTTCAATATTAATGATAACAAAATTATTCTCGAGCACCAAATCAGTATATTAAAATGATTTCTGAAAAATCAAGTGGCACTAAAGATGAAATCAGAATCACAGAAATAAATGACATTTTAAATAATATTATTATTGCTTATTGTTTTAATAGTGCATGAAATTAAATTAAATGGCTATGATCTGACAATTTAACGAAAAAAAAAAATGATAATAATGGTAAACATTGCATAAACAATTAACACTACTGCGCAAAATCTATGTCAAAACTACTTCAAACAAGTCCACTGAAGGCCTGCGATCTGTCACCATGGTAGCTTTTAAACACACAATGCTGTCTTTCAGGCACAGCCAATTTAGTCATTTCGAGGTGGGCAGCAACTGAGTAGTCTAAGGTTTAAACTGCTACCATTAGTGGTTGCTGGGCCAGGCTTGTATTGGGGAGAGAGAGAAACCCAATCTGAACCATTAGCCTGAGTGAAAGCCTTTCAAAATACATTCCGATCCATGCACAATGAGTGCGTAACTCTGCGATACATTCACATCTTTGAGGTTTCATTAAACAATCTGCATGCAATTGGCTGTGTTACTTGAGCTCACACAAGCTGAATGATCAACCTCAATGGTTTGTGTGCAGGGTGTAAATGCGTCTGAATGTGATGTTGAATAAACTCATGTAAGGATTTGACTGAATGAATAATTGAATAACCATACTGTCTTAGAAGAGATACAGAGCTGAGCGGAGTAAGCCATGCACAACAAGAGATATATGAAATTAGCCAAACAACAATCTCGGAGAAAACAGGGATTGTGTAACACAACCATTATCTTCCATTCGACATTTATCGCAACGATCAGTTTTATGTATGTCTGGCAGGTTCACTTAACAAAGAACATTTGTCTGGTCTGTAGTCACAAACTTTCTTGGTGAATTAGTTTATGTAAGCAGGGAAATGAACTATGATGTTTTAAGACTGACAAGGCCATGAAACTTTAACTTGAAGTCTTTTAAATCTTTCATGGTCGTACTCATTTTCCTAATTATACAACATGTTTTTCCATATCCTCTTCGCAAATAATTGTGTGTTACGATCTCAATTGGTTGAGTAACCATTATGCGCTGTCTAACGGAGGATGTGCAGAGTTTTTTTTAACACAAAAGGTGAATTTTGTCTTCAGAGCACATAACATGCCTTGGGCAAGCATTTCGCAAAAACCTTTGCGGAACAATAAACAAGACGCTGGATCAGACAGAGTTGAAAATGTGAACCTCAGATGAGTGTATCTGTGAGGTTTTGCTGATGGAAATTCCCTTAGTGGTTTGGTGAACTCTCGTTAACATATCACCTGCAAATGAAGACACACTAATCAGGGTATTAAAAAACAAAACAAAGATGGACAAAGACATTGCACCAAACCACTTTCATCAGTCATCATCATTAAATAAAATTCAAGATGTTACACCTTACAATCCTTGGCCTGAAAACAAAATCAAGGATTAATAGGGTTAGTTTTTATTCCTAAAAATAAAAAGAGTCATCATGTACCCTCATGCTGTTCCAAACCTGTTCTTTTGGAACAAAAAGGATGATATTTAGAAAACTGACTCAGTGTGTTTCTGTCAATTATGTGTGGGAGTAATCTTTTATAATATTTTCTTTTATATTCTGCAGAAGATAAAACATGCGTTTATATCAACATGATGTCTGTTTGAAGTTTTTAGATAATTAGTATCAGGATGAAACATGTTCTTCTGTGACTTGCAAAATTTATGATCCACTTTCTGGATGAGCTCCAGTTAATTGCTATATACATAAATTAAACACGTACACACATAAGATAAAGCCCTATAGAATGTTATGCATGTTATGCTTTGATGCGACTATGCATGTTAGGAATGCTTTTGACATTGCATGTCAAAACACAGAGCGCAGTTTGGTAGCAAACCTAGAGTTCATCTTTAAAGGGGTCATATGATGCTTTTTTAAAGATCATCATTTTGTGTATTTGGTGTAACAGAATATGTTGACATGCTTTGATGTTCAAAAAACACATTCTTTTCAAATACTGTACATTATTGTAGGTCCTCAATGCCCTGCCTCTCTCAAACGCGTAGTTTTCTACAAAGTCTCTCTTTCCACAAGCGCCGTCTGCTCTGATTGGCCAATGATCCAGTGCATTGTGATTGGCTGAACACCGCAAGCCCTCGTTGGAAATATAATGTTGCTTTCCATAATTGTGAGTTTCATCTTTCAAAATAAATGTAAAAGTTTGTAGTTTTACCATCAGTTCAAGTTTGAAAGGGGAACAGAGTCACGTGACAGACACAGTGATGAAGCTAGTATGTGTTTGCAGTACACAAGTCA
Organism: Carassius gibelio; assembly: GCF_023724105.1. NCBI lineage: Eukaryota > Metazoa > Chordata > Actinopteri > Cypriniformes > Cyprinidae > Carassius > Carassius gibelio. The sequence goes on from NC_068406.1 coordinate 15,474,668, forward strand.
TGGTTTAGACTCCACTGACTCCACACGCACCACGTAAAACTCTGAATTTGAACATTCAATAGCAAATACTTAAACTTATAACAAAAAATACTTACAGTAGCTGATTCAGAAGCCCCAGATTGTTATAGCAATGTCAGAATTACCTCCTCTCCTAGGTTCATGAAACATTCGTCCATAAAATGCGTTGCTGTTCTGTTCTTAAGTAATCTTAAAGATTCCTAAATGCATCTACTTTCGGAAGGCCAAATAAAGTGTTTTTCCATTATTGAAACCATGCCTTCTGTGCGTGAACATTTGGACAGCATTACGCAAATGTTCCCACATAGTGACACAGACATGTGGGGGCGTGTTTAAAAGAGCCGTTTAAGGGATAATGAATATTTCCTTGGATTTGAGACTTTAGTCTTTGCATCTTCTTTATGCACCAAGAGCTTGTAAGACTCCAAAGAGAAAGGAAAAATGTAAATCGCATCATATGACCCCTTTAAAACTAGTAAAAAAGTACAAAATTTGATGCATTCTATTTTATGTTTTTGAATCCCACTTGCCTTCTCAATTGTTTGCAGTCTCCACATCTCATGTACACGTCACAACATGAACGTGTGCCTCGCTACTGTAATGCATCAGTGAAGTTTTGCCATCTTTTTGAAAATATGCCCAGGAGAGAATTTCTTGTTTTGGTATTGCTTACCTGACAAAAGCAACTCTTAAGGTGTGGTGGATGAATGAGCTTGCAGACTGTGTAAGCCAGAATTCTGTCGGCTCGCATCTTAATCCACAGGTTGCCTCTTCTCTAAACATCACGGAACAGCAATTCTTCTCCAGCCTCCGGGGAACAACAAAGACAACCGGGGTTAATCAAGAGCTCATTGCTAATTAATACAATTCAGTACATTTCAACAAGGAAATTTCTCAACTAAACTAAAATGCCAGTTCTAATGCAGGCCATGTCTTGCCTTTCATGTGCAGTGACATTTTCAGTCCTGACATTTGCCTCATAATTTAGTGTGTGCTGACAAATGACATCAACACATTACATCAGTTCTATACAACCAAGTACAATGATAACTCAAAGACGCAAAACCAAACTGTCCCACACATCCAACAAAGAACACAGTCCCTGTGTCTCACAACATCTCAGGCCTTTAAGTGGAGATAAGAGAGTATGAATGAAAGTGTTTGTACTCCTGCAGTGCAGGCCATTGACTGAGCGAGATGAGAATCACCCTTCCCCTTATCAGAGCCCTCAAAGCGAACAGATCAGGGCGATAGGGAGGGTGCACAGCTCCACAATGCCAGAGATTGCACAAGACATAAGGGCAGTTGCAAGGAACAAATGCAAGAAGCACAGTCTCATGTAGCCACATTCCCTGTGTTTTCTGAGGTGAGACAGCGGCGCAGCTGAAACAATGCAACTCCAGTTATTTACTGTAGATGGTTTGATTCAGTTATGCTTAATAAATTTATGTATAATTACCAGATTTCCTCAGAGTATGAAGACAGAAAAATTACATAACCATCACAGGGGTGATCTTGAATTTGCTGTGTGTGTGTGTGTGTGTGTGTGTGTGTGTGTGTGTGTATATATATATATATATATATATATATATATATATATATATATATATGTATATGTATATATATGAAGAGCTGGGCAGTAACGGATTACATGTAATCTGGATTACGTAATCAGATTCCAAAACTCAAGTACTTGTAATTAGAGTAAACTACTTTTTATAATACTGTACTCGTAATCAGAATACAGTTACTTTTTTATGGATTACATGATTACATTTTATTTACGCAATGGTAATAAGTTGTTCACAATTCATTATTTTTCAAAATTCATGTTTGCAATGTAGCTTTTTTTTTTTCATTGATACATTCATATGCACTTCTAGTGTTTTATTAGATTAAATATTATTTAACCTGGCAGTTATATTGCTGTGAATTTCACGTTTTTCAATATTGTTTTTTGTAGTGTAGCTGTTTTCTAAATTTACTTAATTATAAGTAATTAATTATAAGTTTTATTCAGTGTTACTAGCAAACACTAACAGCAAGGCATATTGTTAGTATTTTGCAAGTATTAATTGTCCAAGCAATTGTGGCTCTTGTTGGTGAATTAAATATATTTTGTGGAATATATTTTTTCTTTATAAAGTCAAAATAGTATAAGGTTAGGATAATTCAATATATGTGCTATCAAATAAGGGTTAGCACAAATGTAATCTAAATGTATTGCAAAAGTAATCAGATTACGTTACCAAAAATGTGTAGTCTAAGAGATTATATTACTGAATACAAATTTTGTCATGTTATCTGTAATAATTCATAAGTAATCTACCCAGCTCTGTGTATATATATATATATATATATATCCAAAATATATATGGAATCCAAAAATAGCCCATTGGCAGGTCAATGCCTGGACATCGTCCTGTGTGCTTTCAGCGGTACCACTCCTAACAGGTGGTGTATTTTCCATGGCCTGCTTTGGAACACCACTTCCTGGGAACAACCCAATTTACGGAAAATAACAAAACCACTGCTCTCTGGGGACGTCCTCCAACTTCCGACCTTTCCCAGAGATCTGAACAGATGAGTCCAAGCATCACACACAACTTTGCTCATGGATTTACAAGAAAAGGAGTCAGTGTTTCTTCTACTTTTGACACATTTATGTCCCTGTTTTTTTTATTTTATTATTATTATTTTTTTATTGATGAAAACAAATATCGTATTTCCTTTTCATTGTTCAGCACAATGTGAAACAGATGTAAATCATTTAATTTTCATAAACAATTTTGCCTCAAAGTGTTTGAACTAAACTTAATTTAAATTATTATTATTTTTAAAAGGTTAAATTATGAAATATATGTTTTTACCATAGAATATTAGTAAACACTTAATTTGAGATGTGGTGAAAATTTGACAAAACATAAACTAGTGAGGGGTAAGTTAATGTGTGTTTTATTTTCAAAAACACAATGTCAAAACTGCCCATATTTAAAGGCAGGCACAAAATATTGGCGCGCTTTTATTAAACGCTTGCGCTAAAATGCTTTTCCCTCGTTTAATTGTGCTACAAAAGGCTGGAGGACACATTCACACTGGCATGCTATAAGATATCCTTTGAATGAACTATTATTGTAAGACAAAAATAAAAAATAAAAAAATAAAAAATTAGAAGTTGTAATAAAAACAATAGTCAACCAAGTGTCATCTCCGGGACGATAAATTAGTTTGTTTGATAGTTAGGTTGGTCTGCTTATCTGACTGCAATAAGATTACAGTGAACTGGTATAATATGCTGATCATAATGGACTCGTAATTTGAGTGGCCACACCTTCTTTTATTTGAAGTGATACAGTGATCTTGCATCTCTCGAACTTGAAGTTCACACAGGGAATCAGGGCTGTTTTTGGCTTTGGCCTCATCTCTTAGTGCTCTTGGTATTGCTGGAGCTCCCTCTAGTGGCAGAGTACAGTAGCTCTGTCGTATAAAGGCCTATGCATATAATATTGCAGGAGACACAATGAATCCCTTTATTATCCTTGAATGTACTGTTTCACTATAGACAGCTTTTTCATCCTTACCATTTTAATCAGTTTACTATAGGTATTTTTTAATTATCCATATTAATTATCCTTTTTATTTATTTAATTTTATTTTAGAGAACCAAAGCAAAGAGAGACATATGTACACCCACCCATCAATCAATCTGACACTTTATGGTTGAAAAAATTTCATTATAGCATGGGGAACACAAAACAAAATACTGTTTGTCTACTCGTTCTTCTCCCACGGCTGTGTTTGTTCATAAATCAGTGCCTGATTTACATACAGATATGCTGACACATGGATGCACTGCTTACAGATACATATGTAGGGACCAGGGGTCACATGTTTTATAGAACACTAGGGATTGTTATTCAAGTATTTGACTGTGAGGGATGCTCATAGACAAAGCAAATCAATTTCACAGCTGTCCGAGTGCAAATAAAGATCGCAAAACAAAGTCGATAAGACACTTCTCCTCACTTCTTGACATTACAAATATAAAAATTGTAAACTGCAGTATCATTCTTTTTGTTTCATGCCACTAGTTGAAAGCATAAACCATCACTTATGAAATGAAGAGTGCTGACACATTGTTTACCTTAATATTTGTGTGACAGATTCAAACTGATGAGTCTGTGATTATATAAATAAGCCCTTGAATTTATTTAGCTTGGATAATGTCCAAAACAACCTTTATAGTTCATGCTTCAGACTTTCAATTATTTCACTGAATAGGGATTCGAAGGAGCCATGCTGAAGCTGTTTGCATCATTTCTGCAATATAAAAGCCCTTCTTAGTTACTCTTGGGCATTCTGCTTAGCACAAGCTCATTAATAAAACTACCTTAAGTGCACAGGAAATGCATTAAGGCCAAACATTTTAAAAGTAAAAGCTGAAGGGCTTTTGTTTGTCTCTTCCATACTGTCTACTTCAAATAAAGAAATCAGTTCCAATACCTGAGCATTATTTTTAAGTTGAGCCAGTAGCACAGTGCCTTGTAGTATGAATAATGCATAAGTAAGTTGCAATTACTGAACCCAACAAACTGTATTTTTATTTGTCTAATGAAGTATCTACTGTTATATAAGTTAAATGATACTCATTTCCTAAAGTGGTACAACTACATTAGGCCTTGAATTAAAAAGAGATCTTTGAAAATGAAGCCCTCACTATTATTATTATTCGGTTGCATTGTGACACTAATAGTTGTATAAGACACTAATGTCTTAAAAGCTTTGTGTGTTTTTTTTTTTTTTTTTTTTTAAGGTATGGTGTAATATGGAGCAGTTTCTCAGTATCTCACTGCAATTTACTATAATTTCACACCAACAATACAGACTAAATAAATTACATTTCTGTTCGCTATAATTATAAGCGGTGATGCATTTACTCATAGATGATTTCAGCTTTAAGATGTGAGTGAAAATCTATTTTTCTCACTTAATTAAAGATGGAATAGTTGAGAGAACGGGAATGGAATGTGGGTATAATGAAGATCTATGAAACATGGAAAAAGATCATCATTATTCACAATTGTTTTGTGCATAGAAAAACATTAGATATGAAAGGAAAATTGTTGAGATGATTTGCTGTCGGAAAACTTTTTGAGATGCATTCCATAAAGCTCTTATCATTTATCAAATATTATGAAAGCAGTAATGTTTCTCTGTTATTGTTATTTTTTCCCTCTCTTGGTGCCTGCTTATGCAAAAATGATGGTAAAATTAATTCAGAGGTCAGTTAAATTTTATTATTTAGTTATTTCATACATGCTAACTTATGGGAATCATTGAAATAAAACATATGAGGTCCTCCCAGAGAGACAGTTCAATCCTTTTTCCTTTATTTTAATTCTAAAAGGTTATAAAATTATTCATAGTAAATACATTTAAAAATAGAAAGGATAGGAGTGTACATGTGCATGCATGAGAATCAATGTAACCTTTGCATCAGAATATATATTAAAAGATGAGATGATAAAAGACCCCCCCTCCCCTCACACAAAAAAAGTTTGACTTCACAGATCCAGAGATGATGAATCAAAGCCCACCCAATGTCTGATTAAATGAGAAGCTTACAGTACACCAGCATAATGTTAAGCTATATCAGGCCGCATGGCCTCATCTCTGAACCATATTTCTATGAACTGATGCACTGACCTGTGGGATCACGGTCAGGTGAGGAAGTGATGCAGACCACCAAGATGCCGCTAGATTTATTATCTAAAGCAGAAATGCAGCTAAATGGATTAATTACAAGTCTTTTGTGGGATAGCTCAGATTCACAACTCCTGGGAGGACATTTATTCAAAAGTATCCAAAGAGCGGTTTAGATGTTTGACTTTATAAAGTGTCAATCCCATTTTTTCATATAGGCATCATCTGTTCATTTACTCTAGAATGTACATAAGCTGGACCTGCCTTAAATGTTTTTTTTATGATATAATTCTTGTCAGTTTTTATTCCTGATGTGAAATATTCTGTAATGTTTCAACTGTTTCGGATGGATGCCCATAAAAATCTTTCTCACTTTACTTTGACAGGGTTGCGAAATATCTATGATGCATAAATGTGTGTTACTCATGAAACCTTCATGCCATCTGGATAGCACAGATAAGGAAAATCAGCCCATATAGGCATTACGATAACAATTTCACACTGCCAATGCCTCAATCCTGCTCCAGTGTACAAATAATCTCAGATTGGTTGGACTTCCACACTGGATGTATGAAACACATGAGATTTGATTCCAGAACTGCACCTGAGAAGATGACAATTGCATGGATACGCTCACCACAACAGTGAAATATTGTACACTTTTGGTCAACTAAGGTTAAACCATTTTTAGTGTCACATGTTTATATAGAGCATGGTGGGAAAGACCATTAGGTAAGTTTTTTTTTTTTATATATATATTTAGAAATAGATAAATGAGATAGCATATTAATTATGTTAATTATATTATTATTTTTTTAGATATTAAATAACAATAAATAATACATATTGTTTATTAAATTATAATGAATAATAATTACAAATAAAATTATTATTGTACTTTTTTTGTTTTGTTTGCTAGCCATCTCTTACATCTAAGTGTATAAAATGTGTATAAATGCACAGTGTGCATTTCAGTTCTCTGATTTCATCTTTAGTATGTTCCACAGTACATGTAGTGTCATGAGTGAGTCGCTTCTTTATTTAATATGGCATGTTACAAATGCTTTCAATATAAGATAAACTGTTTTCATTGGATAATAGGCTGTTCTATTTAGAATACCATCTTGTATCTTTAAAAAAATAAATAAATAAATAAATAGACGTGTAAGGTTGTTGTTTTTTCCCCCGCTCCTCTATGGTTCTCTCCAAGAATAATATTTCACTACCTCCACTGAAATCGGTGTAATTATACCTATTACAAAGAGATAAAAATCATATGGGAGCCCTGACTTACTGTTTGCATCTGACATGACATGACTTTACTGTAGCTGTATTTTTGATGAATTATTATGGATTATTGCAAAACACAAAGGTATGCTTAACAGAAGTATTTTGTAACAAATGAATGCTTTGTGAGGAAGATAAAACAGATTATCCCTGTTTAATTAAAACATAATAACCAACTAATGGTTTATTCTCATGAATAGGGTTTACTAGTGTTGCTATTTTAAACATAGATAAAAACCGTATAACAAAGATCTCTAGATGGACAAAATAGCCAAAATTACTAGTCATTAAACCAAAAGCTGACTCTATATCTTTGTTTTTATTACAATTTTTTGATCCTAGAAGATACTGACACCCTATAGTAGGTCAAAGGTTTGAACTCTGTGCTCTCTGATGGTTTTATACAGGCACTGTGTTTTTTTTGCTCATGCTGGAATGGAAAATGTGAGCATATAGTATTTGATGGGCTGACACTAAAACAGGTTACGCAAGTGTGTTGTGCAAGTGAGCATTCCTTCACCAGCCACAGGATAGTAATTAAATGAGTACGTTTTACAGCCCTTTAAAGCAAATCCCTCTCTCTTTGTGATCTGAGCATTTTTATAATTCTGTCTCAGCGGATTTAGAAAAATCAACTTCCAAGAAAAGTGTAAGATATCTTGCCATTTGTAAACTTTCCTTCAAAACAAAGAGACAATGGGTTTAAATCATTTAATTATGGATGTATGTAGGACACTCAGGCCCGGATTGGCTAATCGGTAGCACCGGGAGAATTCCTAGTTGGCCCGTATGTTTTTTTGGCTGCGAGGACCGTTGTTGTCATGGCACTGTGTTGAAATATATATATATATATATATATATATATATATATATATATATATATATATATATATATATATATATATATATATATATATATATATATTATTATTATTATTATTATTATTATTATTTTACTGCAGCCCCACTTTTTTATTTATTATTTTACCACCGTCCCACCATTTTTTATTTAATATTTTCTCGCAGAGTGCAGCCTGAAAGATAATGATGACGTGATTATCTGTTGACTCCCTGGCCCCGCCCCCAACACGTCACCTTGCAAGTTGCTCAAAATAAAAAAAGTGAGATAAAAATGGATAACAGAAAGCGCGAATGCGGCGCTGAAAAGTACAGAATAAATAAGAGGAAGGCTTTGGAAACTGACGAGGACAAAAATGTTCTAAGCTGAGCACATTCTTCCTCAAAAAAACAAAAAAACAAACGGAGACGACGAGGCCGGTACGTAAGCTAACGTTAAGGTAGTTAGGAGCAGTTCAAGATGCTAGCTACATTGCAAAACACCGTAGTTTGCAAACCACCGCTCATGTATCAAACTTTTTCTTGTAGCTCTTCAGCAGCAGCCGCCTCTACTCCAGTTTGCTGCTAACAGTGAAGAGCAAGGCCAAGGAACGTTACCAAGCTCCAGTAATGAGCCCAACACACCAGAATGGGCAGGTAGGATTGTCATTCAGAAGAACTAATAGTAATGAAGAGCCCCGCTCAATGAAAAATGCCCTGAGATAATTAATGATACCTGATGATTCAGCAATATATTAATGAAACTGAGATGATACCGTCGTTAGAAAGTGTAATACATTTTATTTTTATCATTATTTTTTATTTTGTTTTATATATTTGCTTTTATTAGATTTTTTTTCTTTATTTCAATGTTTGGTTATTTATGAATACTAAATCTTAAAGAAAAGAGATTCTTACACTATCCTGTTATTGTTACTGTTCTAATAATCTTCACTGTGAAGCAAAACTTAGGCTATTGTTTTTGCACTTAATTGGAAATGATGATGTGTTTCAAAATACAATGAATTACAAGGCTGTAGGGAATTATATTCTGTGGTTTTAATTACATTATTTTAATATATTCAGTTGTGAACTAAAGTGGGCCGGTCTAAGGCATGAAACTCCAGGGTTGAAAATGAGTCCCAATCCGGCCCTGAGGACACTGATAGATTCAGATACATCTAAAGAGTTAAAAGCGTTTATATATGTGTTTCTGGTGTATTTTCTGGCCACGTCTGCATTGGAAGCTTTTCTGAGCAGAACTAGCATTTACTTGCCCCATGTTGTACCCCCACCTGCTGAGATGCTGACCACTTGAGTTATCAAAAGACACCTACTGATAACCATCAAGACTCTATGTTTTGTAGAGCGGTGACATGCTGAAAACACTCTCACACATCCACAGTCATGCATGGATATGTACAACCACACACAAACACTGCAGGTGCTGCTTGTTTTTTTTTTTTGACTGCACTAAAGCTTAAAAATATCACATTATGTTTGCAGACACTTAAGAAACATGCTAAATTCACATTCTTTGAAAAACAACGCTGCAGCCAGTTATGCTACTTGACATGTGGGTTCAGTGCCGGAATGTCTGTTTTTGTTTCGGTCTGTGTGATTCTGTTCACCGCCAGTTTACCCAATAGTATTTAGATACCCCAGGTTGCCAGTTAATGGAAAATACTGTATTTCACGGCTAAGTAAGCAGGCGAATAAACTGGGTCAGAGATTGCAGATTCTACCCGATCTAAAAGCCTTGACAACCAACTGGATAGTATATTAAAACACAGATTTCATCTTACAGTGGAGGATCATCATCTTCCATTATCAAATGCACTCATTCCTGTGTGCTGTCAATCTGGCAACCCATGTGAGTGTCAAGTCTTAGAAGGAATGGGCTGGAGAAACAACTCTCATCAATATTTTGAATTTGGACTGCATTACCCATTTCAACCGCTAGACATAATGCATTCAACATAACATACTGCACCTAGAATTGATTATTTTAGCCAGGCAAAATTTGCTATTTTTTTTTCTTTCTTTCTATTTCCAAGTAATGTTTTTCAGAATTCAGCCGCAGATACATTTAGCGATGTAGACTAAGTGATTTATATACCTGAATGTGTCATTGATTTATTCACTTAACCAATTTGTTCAAAAATGTATGTTCATTTTGAAACAAAACAACTGTTCGTCTGTTTGAGTCATTAATTAATTTACTCAATGGATTTAATAAATAAGAAACGTCTAGCTAGTATGGTATTTACTCAAAACAACAACATCAACAAAATAAATAGTATTTGTTGAATTTGTATATTTGTTTGTTGGATTCCAGCATCCTGCATTTTTCTGTCATCACTACCACGCAGACTGATTGATGAAAGCAGACATAAACAGATAGTGATGCCCTTGTTCTGATGTTAGTCAGTCAGACAGCATGTCAATGACAGTGCCAACAGCCAAAGCAATTAAGAGTCACACTTTAATGTTGACCTGAGGAGCATGGGAAGGTCATCTGAGGGGAACCGATATCTAACTCCAAAGGGTTTGAAGTACAACACTTGTGACCAGGCACTGATGAAAGCCTTCGATTTGACCCAACTGACCACACAGGTAATGATCCCGCCTTTTATCTCCAGATCCTGTTTTTGGATTAAAGGGTATAGCTTGGTGTGAGTACCAGCTTCCTACACACTCTCACACAGAAACTGCCTTTGTGCAGTTCAATTTCATTTAATTACTACCTCTTTAAGTTCATATTGACTGAGCTCAGATGGTTTACTCGTTTCATTGATTGTAGACAAGGATGAAGAACAAGAAAGCTTCAAGGGTGAAAAAAAAACTAAATTGTGAAGCTGAAGGCACACAGATTAAAGATGTAAATTTCAGTTGATTGGCATCAAAGAATCGAAGCAGATGCTGCTGAAGGGCATTGGGATAGCACAGTAAATGATCCACTTCAGTAATTAACTTGCATTTTTGGCACAAGCACTTGCAGATCTCAGATATGCATTTTACATAACAGTTTTACTTATTTTATTTATTTACATTATTTTTATGTTTATTTTCAATAGCCATTCAAATTAATTTGATCAGATTTTGGGGCTGACGGTTCTACGATTATAGCAAAGCAAAACTTATTAAACTCATAAACTTATAATGTTATGCAGTACTAGGGCTTTTCACTGTTTGCCTGATTTGTCTTATATATATATATATATATACACACACACACAAACACACATAAATATACACATATATATGTGTGTGTATATTTATGTGTGTGTGTGTGTGTGTGTGTGTGTGTGTGTGTGTGTGTGTGTGTGTGTGTGTATATATATATATATATATATATATATATATATATATAACAAATAGAAAGAACAAAAGCACAAAACATAATTACTAAAAATTATGAAAACTAAAGTTAAAAAACTGAAATCAAATTCTAAATATTAATAAAATTATAATACAAAAATAAGAATTGTTTACAATGACATTCCTACAAAAATAAATAAAATTTAAACATTTATAACACTATATAAATCCTGTTTATCAACCAAAATGACATCTGTGACAATGTAAGTGAATCATTAAAACTTCATAACTTCATGTAAGCATCTTTATCATAGAAATAGCCTGCGTGTCTCTCAGTGACTTTCCCTCCTTTGGCAGAACACTTGCTTCCCAAAAACACAATAATGTATATTTAGCCTCACTGATAAGCATGAAGAGGGAAGACGGTAATCTGTAAGAAGCAGCACACTCCTAAGTGTGTGTAGGATGGCATCTCAATGGGCGGAAGTGTTTGAGCCTCGACGGTCCACAGGGAGGACAGGGGCCATCCATAAGACACCATCAAATACAACTTGTTGCAACTATGTGATGTATGACCATATAACTGTCAGAGTGATATATCAATCTTACTGGAATTGTTTTGATATTTAGTGATTTTTTTTATTAAAGTCATTAGGTATAAATGCTCTTGACAGCAATTACAGTACTACACATGTAGGCTACTTCCTGACTGGTGTTTTTTTTAACCAGGCTAGTGTAGGTGTGATTTACGGAGTGCTGTTGAGCTGACGAATTGTATCATTCATCCCACTTAGCCGATAGCAGCCAGAGGTTATCTGTAGGGATGTACTACATACACAACCATCCTGCCGGCTTTGAACAATGCACACCCTTTTCCGATACCTACACAATGAAAGGCAGGGTTGAGCAGCCTCCAGGGTGCGACAGAAAATGATAGCACTGAGGTCTGATGAGAATTGCGATGGAAAGCACAATGAGAGGAGTAAAGAGCAAAGAACCTCGACTCTCCAGGTTGTTCCAAAAGCTGAAAGCAGCCCACCTTTCCTATATAAATACCAACACATAAGACAGAGTGGTTTTTGGTCTTTAGGCCATTTCCTGATCATGAAATGCTGTTTGCAAGCCATTTTACATGTGTATTATGACATATTTCTGAGAGTAACAGGATATTTAATGAGAAAATATGGGGTTGGCAGTTTTTATCCAATGATATTTAATTAAACCCACAAAGAAAAGTCATTTCAGAGGAAGAGCAAGTTACTGCTTTTTGATTAAAAGGCTTTCAATTGTTTATTTTTATTTTTTTATATAACATGCACTGATATTCAGTTTTGATTCCATGTTGAATTTAAATGCATTTGTTCGTACAATAAAATATTTAATTACTAGTGGAATTATATCATCATTAAATTTGAAGGTGGTTTATAACCAATGCAACATGCTGAAACCAAAGTGAACCTCAGCAGACAAGCAACAGTTCCTCTTCTCACCACCAGGAGGTGATCTTTTACTTTTAATAAAATAATCCAACAGAACAAACAAATGACTTGACAAACATCTCAAGTAATCACTGAGATACTAATAAAAAGATTAATGATGCTTTATTGAAGAATTGGATCCAGTAAGGCAGATAATATGTAGTGCATTATTATACTGATGCGTTTGGTTCATCCGTGAATTTAATGAGAATGAAACGCTTTTATGTTGATACATAATATGTTTCTCAGTGATGAGTAGAATTGTGTTATGATTTCAGATATGCTGTGCGTGAGAGTATATCTGGATGATTTGTATGGTTTTACCCTGAGATGAATTTTCAAGACAGTAATACATCAAAATAGGTCCAGTATTACAAAGTACAGAGATATGAAAAGACATATAACAATGAAAATGTTCTCAGTGCTGCTTTGGAGCTCACACACTCTTCATGTATGCATGTCAAACATCTCCAAAACGGTATATTAGCACCAAGAGCTACAAAGTGAATGCATTTGAAAGAAACCTAACAATCATACACCTTTTTAATGACAAGTGGTTAACGCAATGATTACAGACATGATCACACAATGTTGTCTTTCGCAGGCTGGAATGATCTGAGGTACTCATGTGAATTATCATGGATAATTTTTCAAATACAGTTATTAGTTGTTTAGAATGAGCTGTGAAATGATTAGACATTTGGCCTATGGAGGAATTGTGACAGCCATTAAAATGTATAACTCTACCTCATCTATACTTTGCCAACCCCCGAAGAGAAACATAGTGTTGTTATAAAAGTAATGAAGTGCTATAAAAAGCAGTTTCAGGCAATCAAGAAAAATTGGTACAGTATAAATAGAATCAGGTGTAGTGTACTTTCAATACTTTGATGAGGAAAAAACTAGGACTTTTAAAAGCCAAATGTTTCTGTCAGTCTCTGTACTCCATCCTGTTTGTTCTCACTCTACTTAAAACAAGCGGTTGGATCCCAGTGGGAGAGTCCCATCAAAGTCTCTCTGAGCAAAATCCGTTAGGCAAACAGAAGCCTAAAGATCTGCCAGATGACAAACAACTTCAAGGCAAAAGCTTGAAGAGTTTAACACCATGTGGAATCAAAGGCGTCGTTAGACAAGAGTAATATCACATGGAGGTTGCTGTGATGAACACGTAGATGCGGGCCAGGAAAGTTGTGAAAGTTCCTTGACGCAGCAGCTTCATCTCCACGTCGATGAGGAAGTCCCGTGGCTCCCGCACCTGCCGGTGCAGGTACACGGCGCCTGTGAAGCTGTTGAGCTTCCGTGTGCTGAAGTAGCCTTCCTCGTTTCCACTCGGGATGCTGATGATGATGTTGTCACCCGAGTAGGCGGGCGAGGGTCCGATGCGGAAGATCTGAGCTGGGATGACGATGTTGGTCTGGAAGCTCAGCTGGTAGTATGTGATCCGTAATGGCATGGTCTGGCATTGCTGGTAGTTGGGGCAACTTACTCTCTCGCAGCGTCTAAAAGCATTAGAGATGTCAGAGTTTTGGTCAATAGAACATGTAAGGCTCATGATAAATAGCAATTTTTTAAGCAATTTTACTGGGCAAATTTTTTGAGCAATGTTGCTTGGGCACTTTCCCATTGAGAATGGGTAACCCATCTCTATATGGATATTTTAGATTGGTTGTGGACCCTGTGTCTCACCTGGTTGGATGTTGATGGTAACATTGCTCAAAAAGTTGCCCCGTGTATCAACAGCCTAAGAGTTTGTTCTTCAAAGAGCCTGACCAAAGTC